>NW_019743148.1:2040689-2051991 GCF_002891405.2 Cryptotermes secundus | reverse complement strand
AAAATAAATTAGGGCAAGGAGTACAACATACTGCCTCTATAAAAACTATGTTCACTTACTTTACTCCTCACAGTAAAGTCTTTACCACCTCATTCTCTCATAAATCATATTACTGAAAGAATGTTCTGCTTTTCAAACATTTTTTAATAATCCATCACCTGTATACTGATATACAATTTCAATAGTAATAAATGATGACAATGACGTTTGTCTGATTACAACTGGGTTCTAGGGACAACAACTTTGAACACTAGTCCTCATTATTAGCCACTGCATTCATAAAAGAAGCATTGATTGCTTACCTGAAATGGTGTGTAATGATCAGGAGGTTGTGGGAGTGATTGTGCTGCAGAATCTGAGCTACCGGAACTGCAAATCCGTTCAGCTGCACAAACATTTATAGTACACCATTCTAGTAGAAACATTAGTGCAGGATATCCCAACTCTCCCTGCCCACACCATAGCCCTGTAAGAGTATTACATATTGTCTCAAAACCTTCAAATAATTCCATCTTTAAGTATTACAAACATGGTGCTGGTGCTACGTTGAGGGGTAAAGTTTAATACTTTTAATACATACACCAGCTAAACTTAATTTCCTCGTTGGATAAGAAACACATAATAAAGTCATTACATCATGCATTAAACAAGACTTACCGTGCTGAATACCTGGGAAAGTTGAAGAGTTTCAAACCTGTCTGCCTACTGGATGACGAAAACCCTGGGGAAGTGCANAAGTGCAAAATTTCTTTTTTCCCATTTATCCTGCAAGAAACAATACATATATTATAACACAATCACAGGACACGGTGAGTTTCGAGATTCTACACACCTTCTTTCAGCTACATCGAAAGATGCATAACCTACAGAAATATCTTAAAAGGAAATTTTCACTTCATATAAATTTCTAACTTAATTTCAGAAACAGTAACATGGCGATTTAACTTAAACAGTAAACGCCAGCTCTTATTCACCACATCAAAACAAATTCCATACTTCCGAACAAACAAGCGCGAAACTGTCCTACTTAACTTTGCGATAACTACATACGATTACCCGTTCCCGAGAGATCGATTACTATCTATCCATCGATCATCACCCTTATCGATGTCCAAAATGGCCGTTCGTTCTGTAAAAATTGGGGATGACACTCAAGTTTTCGTCAATGAGTTGTGAAACACGTGAGGTAACGAGTACTTTTTGTCATAAATTTAAAATATACTGAAATCAGAACAAAAAATTATTATACTGCTACAAGAAGAGATAAACGCTGCTTTTTATCCCTGAGCGAGAACAGGAGCAGCCCAATGGATAGGTGGTAGGAGGTGATGAAATTGTCCCTAGCTACAGAATTCTGTGCCATGTTTAGTTCCTGCAGTGTCTGCATATGTTCCAGTTATTAAATGTTGCACAGAACTTTGTAGTAAAGTTCATATGATGTTTCCATCCTGGTTACTGTACAACACCATTGTACCCTAGAGAAACTATATTGTAATTTAACCTGAGGGCTATTAAATTGTTTCTCTCAGTTTGTTGTGGTGGGCCTCAAACCAGTAAATCATATTTCACATTTAAGTAATATTGTCATCCTTTCTTACTGTGCTACAAAGTGAAAGGTCATGAGTTCGATTCCCAGTTAGGTAATTGGATTTTTAGATTGACCGAATCCTTCCAGTCACACTATGACCCTGGGGTCAGCTCATCCTCTAACAGGAATGAGTACCACGAATATTCTTGGGGGTTAAAGGGCAGCCAGCGTGTAAGGCTGACATCCTCACTGCCATCTGTGAGCTTATTCTCGAGAAAGTATGGGAGTCTTGATGTCTCGCACACCTATGGTCCTCCACCGCCTGTTACAGGGATAGCTTTACTTTTTTTCTATACTATCATCTTTTCTTGTATTTGTGTTATTGAGGCCTGTTATGGCCTCCTGCCAAATGAGCACCAGGGTCTGTTTCCCAAGTGTGGGAGTGGCATGGAGCTGGCCACTCACCTCCATCTGGAGCAGAACTAATTAAGCATAGAGACAGCTTTGTATTTATGGATACTACAAAACAGAATGCTGTATAGCTACATAATTTAACTGTTTGTGATGTTTGTAGGTGGCAGAGTCAGTGTTGGAGAGAAACTCAGATGGAAACGGAAGGTGGTTCCATTGTGCTGAATGCTACAGCAGAATTCTGCTGCGCACTGCGTGACATTCCTACTTAAGGTCTGGCTGGCAACAGGGATGAAGACGCTCAGGAATTACTTGTGATCCACAGATAAATGAATACTTGGCAAAGGCAGTTTGATTTAGCATGTGTCAACACTGGATACAGTCCATTGCCCATCTACAGTTACTTACTGCAGCTGCAACAGAATTAGAATATATTTTAATTACAGTTGAATTCCATGATAATGGATATATAAATTACTGAACTGGAAACATCCAACAGAAATCCTAGAAATGAAAGCACTCGTTATACAATAAGAATGTGATAGTTGAGATGGTAGAACCTTTGTCTTCTTCTTGACAAGTGGGTCCTTCTGAAATAAAATGACGTATAATGTGATAAAGTCCATAAGCATTTTGAAGGAATGTCAGTTGACTTACAAGCTGTTACTTCCCAGAAGTTAGTGCCTTTCTTAATCTCCTCTAATTTTAAATCCGGCCTTTTTTTATCTTTTATTTCTTTTTCCTCCCTGTGCCATGTGCATGATACAAGGGTAGAAAAGATACTGCTAGGAATTATATGTGACATTGAAATAGCCCAGAACATGACAAAATGGAAAACCAATAGTTCTTGTAATTTTATTACTTTCAAAGTGAATTGAATGTTAATTGTCACAATATTCTCACTGCAAACTCAGAATTAGTTTGGCAGGTGTACATTGCTTGGCAGAATGAGAGTATGTTTCTAATAGAACTGTAACTCTGAAAGATACAGTGATATTAAAAAGACACATTTTGGCAAAGACGTTTCAAGATGATCAATATAGTCACAAGAATTGTTTTCTGGGGTATCATCCGAATTTCTGGGGGAACATGTCACCTGAATCTTCCGGGTCAAAGAATAAACGAAACAAGAAGCCAGCATGAAGCAGGTAGGAAGGTTGGCTTTGTTACCTGCCAGCGCTGGTTTCTTGCTTGGTTTATTCTTCAACCCTGAAGATGGAGGCGACATGTGTCTCCAAAATGTCTGTTGACTTTCGACAGACTACACAGCATTATGTCCCAGATGGCAGAACTCTTCAAAACCACTGCTGACAGCAGCTCAAATCCTACACAGTGTAGTCAGTACTTTACAGTGCAGTAATTTTTTATACAGTGGTTGGTGGGTAAGCAGTTCAGATGTCAGTCTATCTCAAGGTAATGAATTGGTAATTTGACTGCGCATTTGCGTTGTGCTAATCTCATACAAAATTTACATTACAGGACTTGAGAGGTAAATGATTGAACGGAAGAAACGTCAGGAAGAAGAAGGTAAACGTGGAGCTTGGAATGAAGTTGAGATTGGTGAGTCACTAGAAGATTCTTTATGTACAACAAAGGCCTATTCAAATTAAGAGATCTTGACACTTTATTATTGGTTTTAATTGTCTGTTTATATTTTAAGTATTTCATAAGTGGTGTACCATATTTAATCGTATACTGCAGTTTTGTTAGGGGTTTTAGTAGAAACACATTAATCATTACTGTTTAATATTAGGAGCTGTAGGATAGTTGGTTGAGACACTATGCTACAAGGTGGAAGGTTGTGGGTTGAAGTCCCCGACGAGGTCATTAATTTTTTTCATTTGCCCTAATCCTTCCAGCTGCACTATATCCCTGGGGTCAGCTCAGCCTCTTAACAGAAATGAGTACCAGGAATTTTCATGGGGGTAAAGTGCGGCTAGTGCGTAAGGCTGACAACCTCACCGCTATCTATGAGTCAATTGTCTAGAAAACGTGGGAGCCTTAATGTCTCACAATGCTATGGGCCTCCACGGTCTGCTACAGGGATAACTTGGCAGACTAACTCACCTAAGTTGTCCTGTAGCTGTCAAGTCTTCTCTGCAGCAGGCTTTAGGGAAGAGAGTTGTCATGGGCACAAGGATTGGCCACTTACTTTGATTATGAAGCAGAGTAGGAGATTTTGAAGGTTAAAGAATATCTGAGCTTTGAACACTTTTCATCTCCTCTATAACTGGATTGCAAGTCTTGTCTTCTCTCGGGATTGACCCACTTGACTATTAGAGAGGTGTACATGATGGTCAAGACAGGACTAAGTAAGCAAGGAAGACTAATTAAGGAATTTTATATATAGAATTCCTTTATCTTTTTCAGAGATGATGAAAATTTGTACGTAATGAGCGCTACAGTGGTCCAACCTCAGACTTCAAAGAAAAGGAGGGCTACAAACCAAATGTTAAACTCAAGTACACAGATTATGATGGACACGTACTTAACACAAAGGAGGCTTTCAGGTTAGCACAGATAATAGCATATCAGTTTTTTAAAATAGTTCGCATTGTGGTGGGTAGCCTGTCCAATGGTAGTACATTCTTTAGAGAAGAAAGGTTTCCACAGTAATTGCCATTTTAAGAAAAAAGTTCCGAGGAAGAAGCAGTTTTTCAGTGGAAACGGACAAGATTATGGGACTACCGTGTTTATCATTCGTGTGTGCCTTCCTCACTGTAATGTGTGAACCAACTGATGAATTTATGTGAAACTCTGTATTGTTATCGTGCCACTCACATGTTCTTTCAGTTGTGTACCAGCAGCCACATTAATATGATGACTGAGTTGGGAGCAACACTAGAACCACTTAAATTAGATCCTTATGAAAATGGTCCTGGGGTTAGCTGTTATACCCATTCAGAAGGTTGTGAGTTCGGTCCTCAGTCATATCCGTATACAGATTTGTCTGCTCACAGATGATGCCTTCACACCTACCAGAGTTCGAGCTTCAGGAATACAAAGGATCCCCCCCCCCTCCCCAGTGGGTTAGAGCCCATGTTAAATTGTAGTGTCCCTCTGCTGACCAGCACAATCATGATTACCCTATCATGAGGGAGTGAGATTATTGTCTTCCACCTCAGATGCTTTCAGTAGAACATTTTGACATATAGTTGTTGGTTTGACTTCCTTTTCTCCCATTCTGTATGTGACAGTTTGTAACAAGCCAACATATTGTGACATTTGAGTGTGTCAGTACTTTGTACTTGATATAGTTTGTTGTGTAGGCATAGAATATGGCAGAATGGTTCATTTTGCAGATAAGTTCCATGAATTAGGAAGAAACATGCCTCAAAATTATTACTGTCCCATTGTGCTTTTATTAAAATATTTAGCGTTAATCATTTCAATCCCGCCGACTTTAATGTGCTGTAGCATTCCCATTTCTGGTTATTAGCTGTATGAGTAAGTTGTGTTGGAAAACGGAATGTTACATATTCTTATTATTTCACAAAATAACAGATTGAACTGTAAATGGATCATACCCTTTTTTCTGGCTGAAACTTCAGGATGAAAGGATTTTACGTGTTACTTGGAAACATGGCCACATTCTGTAAGATCCTAAAATACAGTGACTTTAATGTTGTCTCTGTTTCTAATTTCAGATACCGGTCTCATAAACTTCCAAAAATAAAGTGTAGAAACGAATGAAGAAAACTGAACAGGAGGGAGTGAGTATCGGTCCAGATCTGGTCATGAGCTCTTACTTCTAATACAAGCCGGAAGGTCATGGGCTCAAGTCCCGATGAAGTAATTGGATTTTTTTTTCAATTGACCTAATCCTTCCAGCCGCATTATGGCCCTGGTGTCGACTTAGCCTCTAATAGAAATGAGTACCAGGAATATTCTTGGGGGCAAAGGGCGGCTGGCGCATAGGGCTGACAACCTTGCCGCCACCCGTGAGCCGATTGTCTAGAAAATGTGGGAACCTCAACATCTCACAACCCTATGGGCCTCCACAGCCTGTTGCGGGGATAGCTTTACTTTACTTTAGTATATTGTAGTACCCTATTATATTTAAGCATCCTGTTGCACCCTATACGATAAATGATATAAACTCCGTCCCAAGTGCAAACAATATATTATATGTCCATGATCTTGCTCTCCTTTGCACTACATGTTTCGGCCTCAGACGGCCATCATCAGGTGTATACACTCACGTTGCTGTTACACTGCACTTAGTTTAAAATTTAACATTTAAAAACACATTGTTCCTTTTGTTGTTATTAGCAACATCTACTTTGTTGATATCTGTCTGGTTTATAGATTATTTGCACACGTTAATTTTGATTTTCCTGTAGGAGCACTATAAAATCTTAATTCTAATTTTAAAATCCTTTAAAATTTTTCTCTAAATTTTAAAATTTAAAATTGTTAGGGTTACTTGCCCTATGTCTAAAGTGCTGCAGTGGCTAGTTCTTGTTTCGAGCACTGTACAGGTGTTATTCTGTGTAGTCTTCCTGTGTGCGTGCTGCTGCACACATAGTAAAGAATAGCAGCGGCATGGAACATGAGCATTACTACATTTTCTTTCTTTCTTTTTCAGGGCAACCATATCAAAAACAAAACTGCAAATTCTTCATGAAATACGCTGGCACCAACTCTAAACTTTGGCGCGGACTTACGTTTTTATTGTTTCTTACTGTCTGGAATAACATCTCTATTTTAAATAAGACACAGCTTGCAGCTGCTGACAGTGCCTGTGTGTACTGGAAGGAACGCTACAGAGTTCATGTCACATTCAAATGAGTACAGTGGTTCTCCTGCTTCCTTAGGTAACCTGTTGGCACCTGTAAGCTGAAAAGTACAATTTCTAGTGATCTGTTGCTTGCTTATAGGACATGAGCCAGATGAACAGCCTCTATGCTAAATCAGACATGAAGTAATTATGTTTGGCCTTTCTTGATTGCAGTAGCAATATTGTATCCTTCCAAGGGAAGAAAGAAACCCTTGTTCAGTTGTAGGCCAGTATGAACAGCTGTAAAATTACACAAGCAACAGAATCAGAAGATGTACAGTCTACTGCACATCATTGTAAAGCCCCACTTACATATCACTGAAACATTTGTAATTGTTTACAAAAGTAACTTGGATCATCCTGGTCCGTCACACTAGTAACTGTATATAAGGTTTTTAACCACTGTCCAGTGTGATTGATAAAAGTTGTTTTTAATTTTTCATCCATTACATGTTCCAGTCGAAACGACCATCTTCAGAAGGGTATTATCAACACATGTGGAAACTGGAGTTACATGACCAGATGATGGATAGAGTCCAAAATAAACCTTATAGATCTGTACAGCTTACACCATTGTCAGAATCCTTTAAAGTCTATCTTAATATTAGTTAAAAAGATATTACATTTATATCTATGACATGTAATAGTAGTTTCCATATATGTTGATAATACCCTTCTGAGGATGGTCATTTTAACTGGAACATGTAGAGGATGAAAAATTGAAAACAGCTTTAATTATTTACAGTGGACAGTGGTTAAAAATCTTATACATGGTTATAAAAGTCCTGTGTTTAATCCACATGCAGATGATCAAGTGTCTTCTGTAGGTATATGAAAACTTGAAAGACACATAGACTCGGCCAATAATAATATCAGGTCATGAAACTGTGTAAGACTGATCTTAAGGCATCTTCTTGGAGGTGGTGATAATGATTTGAACCCAAAATGAGTATATACGTCAGTGCTGGACATTATCTGAAGTCTGAATTGTAATCCTGATGTGTTACTAATCTTCACTTAAGAAGGTACCCAGACAGACTACAGGTGTTCCCAAACTTACATTTTTCTTGATATCAGTAATGTATAACTGTAAGTTGACAACCTCAGTCACATATATTGCAGCCACTTAATTATTTAAGATAGTTTGAATATGTTTTAGTCTTTGTTAATAGAAATTAACTTGAAGTCACATAATTACAAAAGTTGTTACACTTGTGTATTTCTTCACGAAACAGGGATTATAATTTAAAACATGTACACCTACTCCATTAGGTGCATGTAGAATATGTTGTTCAGTTAATGTGGTTACTTGCAAGGTTGGAATTGTGTGTGGAGTTGAGTTCAGTTTGTAACATTCTCAGAGCAGGCTGCTTATGGTTATTGATGGTCATTACTATTTGTCCTTACCATAGGTCATTAATTATTCAGTAAATGGTTTTCAGAGAAAAGGTATGAGACACCTATCAAAAGAAACGAAGATTTTGTTTCTTTATTGGTCAGTGTCCTGTTGAGAAAGGTACAATAAAATAGTTTCACTTTAAATATATATCAGCTTTAGGAAAAATGATGTAGAAATGTTTTAATTTCATAATATATTTGAATGCACTAAAAGTTTCACTGTAAACTTGAGGTGGCAACGTGCATTTAGAGCCCAGGCAGGGCCACTGAAGCGTCAGGCCGATAGCTTTAAATGGTTGCAGTGGTAGACTTGCCATTTATTAATTTGTACAGATTTCCTAACAGACTCACATCTGTGATGAAGACTTGTTCAAACAACGCTCTGAGAATTGATTTCATTATGTAATGTAATTCATCTGAACTGATCACAGTTCAGTTTATTCAGTACAGCACAATTACTGTAGTGTTGTAGTGTGCCAATATTTCTTGTTCATAAGTGGAAGTACAGTCATCTACAAACACCAGTGTTACATGTGAGATATTCATGGCAGTGATCATGACGAAGTTGGGAGTGATGCTGTGTAGGTGAGTAGGCGTCTGACAACATTTTGGAGGAACGTAACACCACCTTCATAAGGGTAGACTTGTGCTACATACATTCTATCACATCCTGACTTTTCAGAAGTATTAATGAGGCTAAGTCTCCTGAAATGTAATGCTCTGTAATTTGTTTTTACCAACACTGCAGACAGATATACTTCCTCCATCTTCAGGATGAAAAATTGAAGCTGAAGGCAGTGTGTTCCTCTGAAATGTCATTAAACTTCTACCAACCTGCACAGTGTCATATCCCGTATCATCAGTCAAATGAAACTGCTGTTTGTGGATGACCTGACTTAATATTGTGACTGCAAACACAACATGATGCTTCAATGCATGTTATTCATGAATGGGAACAGGGCAAACATCTGTACGTACGTAATCTACATGTCTGATATCTGGAGTCATCCTAAAGCTGGAGGCACACATTCCACCAAAACATTAGTATCCACCTATCAGACTGCAGCATAGTGTGTTTCGCCAGAACGCTGGTGTCTGCCTGCCAGACTGCAACACAGTGTTATAGCACACAATGTCCCCACCAAGGAACTCGATGATTATACAGCTTTCCAGTTTTGTCAGGAAAGTTGCATCAAGGACTTGTAGCTGAGATGGGGAAACACGAATACATACAATATTTTTGTTGGAACATGCTGGAAAGCATCCACTTGGCAAAGCAAAAGTGGTGGATGGAAGATATCCAAACAAGATCTTGACAAAACTGGTTATAAGACTGTGGATCATGATGTGTCCACTGGTGGGCTTTGGTATTAGCAACATTCGTCCTGGAAGGGTATGCTGAAAAGTAATGCCTCCATAAGACAGTGAAATGTAGTTCTGTCAACAAGACAGAGTTCTGTCATGCCACACTTACAGAAGTACAGGTACTCCTTGGTATATGCAAGTTAAAAACATGTTTCACTTTAATGCAGTCAATTAATTTAGACTTGAAACACTTGCTTTAGTATGAACTGCTTGCTGGCCAATCAAGAGAATTTGGAAGAAGGGGGCATTAGGATGCTGTGCAGTTGTGGAGGAGGAATTGGAAGGGAGAAGAGAAAGGTTGGCCTACCTGGTGTCATTGCACCCCCTGTGACTTCTTTTGGGAACACAACTAGTGCATTAATTGACGAATACCTGTACATGAAATATGTCAGGTGTGTCTGGACGGCAGAAGTGGTTGTTTGAGAGGTAATTGTATAAAATAGGGAACAAAATTCAAGGAAAGTAGCCATTTCTATTTCAATGAAATTGCTGTTATGGAAAAGAAATCGGGAGTCATTACTTTCAGCATGCCCTTGTACCAGCTCTGTCACCAGGAGAAGACAGATACACTTCCCAATGAAATATCCCACATTGTGAAATTGGAAATTTCATAATCTCAATTGGAATCCACATTAAAATATTTGTTGCTTAACCTCCAGTGGTGTCCTGCATACAGAGCACACTTGCCATTGTATCACATTACTACCTGGAACACAGAATTTGTATGGCAGCCATGACTTCTGTCTCTAACAGTGATATTATATCAGAAGTGCCCATTTTTTATAACATTTAAAAAAAAATGCTATAAGCTATCTATTCATGTATGGCTAGTCACATTTTCAATTTCCTGTGGCATGTAACAAATACTGTGTACATCTGAAATAAAACTACCCTGCTTTACGTTTTAACTACAGTGTAAACCACGCGTTAAACATAAGACCTGAAGCTTTCATGGCAGCTACAGTGGATGAAATCTGCTTTGGCTTTGAGCTCCATCAGTTGGTTAAGTATCTCCAATGTCGCAGGGACCATCTCTGCCTATCATCAGACATGGCTGATAGCCCAAGAATATTTTATCAGCTTGTGTCACAACTTTTTTCCTTTAAAACAGGATTATGAGATCACATTGCTGTCTGTGTATGCTCCCTTCCCAGAACCTACTAATGCATGACTGATGTATCATTAAAATATTCCTACAGGTAAGTCAATTACAAATATGAGTAGAAAGGAAACATGACATAGGAACGAGTATTTCGCAATAATGCTGCTGCTGCTGCTAACAAGGATGAATGCAGTTCTCTATGGGTCATGAGTAAAGTTTCAAGACGCACCATTTTACCACCCACAGTATTCCAGCCCCATCAATTTACTTTTTTCTTTAATATTTCACCACGCTAAAGAAGCTATGGACGAAGGTGAGCAAATTTTCCGCAATCAGGAATTAAATTAAAAAAAACGGTACTTTACATTTTAATGGTTTTCGGTTAGCAGGAAAACCCAGTACTTTTGTTTTGATGGCCTTCGGTTATCAGGAAAACCCGGTACCTTGAACGACCTTCAGGAGCACAGTATTGATCGCAAATGAGGAATTAAATTTAAAAATCCCGGTACTTTTTCGTTTTAATGGTCTTCGGTTATTTGGAAAACGCGGTGATTATTCTGAAAACCCGGAGCAAGACAGTCTTTGAGCACATTTTGTGCATACAGCAAGAAATGTAAACAAAACCCGGTTACTTGGAAAACCCGGAAGGTTTTTCTGAAAACCTGATTGGTTTTTGTGAAAACCCGGAGGTTATTTGGAAAACCCGAAGCAGGGCAGT
>NW_019743148.1:1904551-2039794 GCF_002891405.2 Cryptotermes secundus | reverse complement strand
TTGTTTACATTTCTTGCAATTAGCACTAGATTCATGTATATTAACTTGGCTCTGACCGTTGATGCTGATTGGCCACTGCATCCCCATCTTCGGAAATACAGCTACATCTGCAGCCAAGCTATCAAATTCCAGGCTGAAAGCTTGGGGCTGCGGCAGTGCTGTGTTCTTGAAGGTTGTAGAAGGTTACTGGAACAAAAAGTACAGGGTTTTGTTTGCATTTCCTACTGTACCTGCAAATTGTGCATTAAGCATTATTTCATGTATATTAACTTGGCGCCTCCTCTTCACGATTCATTACTTCATTCATGACTGCTGTATTCAGTACCGGTCAAACAGTTTGGTACAGCCAGTCTTGAGCTCTATACATATCGTTCATATTATTTCGTGCAACATGACTGGTCTTGTAAGGATTTATTCTACATTTATTCTGATCAGGCTCCGAGGATAGTTGTAAATTCACTGCACGTCATTTTATATGCAAATTCAACCAGTAGGTGTGTCGGCCTCTGGGACGAGGCAGTGACTTACCTTCTGAAGGTTCCATGTTCATGTCCACGGGGAACGTGACTGCAGCATTTTATGCGTCGAAGTGAAAGCATTTTTACTTACCTCTATAAACACAACCAACATGTATTCTTTAAACATGCTACTGAATTTTAATGTTTTGCTGTTTTGAAATATTCAAGATAGGCGTTTTTATAAAAGGACAAGAATTTTCCAGAATTTACTCCTAACACAATTATTTTTTTAATATTATTCATCTCACACATTAAAATTCTTAATTATTTTCAAATTATTTGTTAACTGCATTTACAATGTGACTCTTATGGCAGATGTTTCCTATGTTCTCACATACTTCATTTTATTTATACCCTATACATATTCTGAGTGCGGTGCTGCACTGAGCACAGGGACAACTTTACTTGTTTTTATTTCTTTACTGGTTGTATTAATGCCATCAGCACTCAGTTTGGGCTCATTCAATTCCAGTCCTTCCTGACAGCACACTATAAAGCAGAAATATGTATCAGCAAGGATTAAGGCTGAACTAGTTGGCTGCATTGTCATAGATACATACAGTTTCAGGTGACCTCAAACTCTGTTCAGGACATTAATGTTCTGCCCATATTGACCTGCATTTTCCTGTGACAACGCAAGGTTCGTAGCGGATCAATCTCTTCTTCATCAGAGGAGTCGACTGACCTGTATGGATCTATCAAATGAAACCCTTGACAATGTGCATAAAATTTCCCCTTACATGTGTCATCTATCTGTAGACATCCTTAGAGTGTACACATAACAGATTCTACTAAAACATGAAGCAAAGACATAACAGACTCTGAAGAGTATTTATTAAAATAAATTACAAATATCCCACCCAGAAGCATCCAAACAGCCTCACATACATCAGAATGTTTATATTCGCTTCAGTGTATATAATTTTTGGATACAATTAATGTAAAATATCTTGCAACAGTGTAAGTCCTAAACTGTCAAACATTCTATGGATTATGTTACAATTCAACGAAGTGATTCATATTGCTTTCACTATGCTGCAACCCATCTGTCTTTACCTTAGCCAAGTTATGGCAGTCATACTTCCATAAACTTGTATTACAGAATTCTACATCAATACAATGCCTAAACTGTCCACTGTGGCTTGTCAGATGATTGAGGAATTAGCTGCCAAGAAATTCCTAACTGTACCAATGCCTTAAAAAAAAAAGGCCTTAACATTCCCCCCTCCCCACCCCTAAAGCTGCAGCAGTTCATATCTAATTTATACTTACAATTACCTCTGCAATCAGACAGCAACTTACGTATCAAAACCAACTGTTATCTACTCATGACTGTGTATTCCCTACATGTGCAATTACAACGTATACTCTCTAAGCGAACAAGTCTTCGGCTAAGGTCTTGCATAGGAATATGGCTGTAACCACAAAGATTTCAGTTTTCTGGGATGTGACACCATGTAGTCTGGTAGAATGTTACCAACATTTCTGACAAATTTGAGGCCTCCATCTTCAGGGTCTTATCACTTTACATGTTCCTCCAAAGTGATGGTAACATTCTACCAGTCTACAAGGCCTCACATCTAAGAAGACAACAGTTTTTCAAGTTACCAGGTGTTTAGAAAAGCCCACTGTCAATTAATCCAAATTGTCACATGCTGATACTGTATGCAGATATGAGAGCCAAAGTTTACAGGATGAGTTTCGGGAAAGAGATATCATTGGATGTACTTTATTCGATATAAACTAGCAAAAGAGAGGTAAGGTGCAAGCACAGAGAGTCCATTTTACTTATATACAAAAACTTTACCAAACGTTTGTAACTACTAACACTTCTGTAAGACATACATGAGAGTGATTTAGACCAACCAAAGTGGAAGCTGATATAATGCTTTAGGCAGGTTTCATTATGGAACTCCCACATCACACTCCATGAAAATGCGTGCTGCCTGCGAGAACTGCAACATACAACAATGGGAATATAGATACAGTTCTGTCACAGAAGATGCTAAATTTCCTGAGCTACGAATATCAGCTTTGTTATGCTATCATTACACACACCAGCTGTATTAATGACTTGGGTGTTTTCTTTGATTCAAAGTTACATTTTCACACATGTTAATTACATACTTTCTGAATGCATACAGCTTTTAGGCCTTATTTGCTCCATTACCTACAGATTTTCCGTGTCTCTAGTCAGGTCCAAGTTGAAATATGCCTCAGTAGTTTGGAACTCCATCAACTTGACTGATGCCAATAAGCTTGAGCACATCCAGCGGAAGTTTGCATCCATCTGTTTTTATCGTTTTTTCCCTCATATTTCATATACTTATACTGATGCTTTAGAGAAATTAAGTCTACAATCTTTACATAAACGGAGACATCACCTTGATGCACTTTTTTTTTGTTCAGGTCTTTTGTCTTAAATGCTGCATTTCTCTTTTAAAAAATGTTAGCCTTTATGTTCCTCCCAGCAATCTTACAGACTTCTCATGGTTTGGTGTTTGTCCCTCTAATAAACACTGTCCTTCTGCTTGATGCTCCTATGCTCCCAACACGGTGGGTAAAGATTTCAACATATCTGCCATCGGAATAGTTTCTGTCAATCAAATTGAGCCTAAAATTGTTAATAATATTTGATAATACTCCTAATATTAAGTGTGTGTGTGTGTGTATGTACGTAAAATTTAAATTAAATTTACTTAGTGGGGGGTGGAGTCCAACTGGGTCCACTCGGTATGGCAGCCATTGATTGGCCTATTGTAGCCTGCCCTGGGTGATTATGATGATGGAGAATTTGGAAGAATGGAGATTGGCAGGGAAACCAAAGTACTCGGAGAAAACCTGCCCCAGCGCTACTTTGCCCACCACAAATCCCACTTGACCAGACCCTGGCTCGAACCTCGGCCTCCACAGTGGGAAGTCAGCGACTAACCATTTGAGCTATGATGTGGCCTGTGTATGTACGTATATTGGTCTTGTTTTATTTTTCTCTCCTGTTAACTTTAAATTTTCTTGGAAGTATTATCAAGTTATTGCCATTATATAGACTCTCAAATTTTGTATTTTGTTTTTTAATTATTTTTGTGTATTTCTATGTACTCTTGCTAACCTTTTAACTCGCCTCTGTGCTGTTAAGTTTGCACATAAATAAACATGAATCAAATTATTATTATTATTAGGATGTTGAGCTGCCACACAGATAAGTGAGAATTAACTGGGTTATTGTTATTATTATTAACTTCTATGTGAGTATGTATGGGTATTGCCCTTTCACGCCACATAATAGCATAACCATTCAAAATGTACTTATTTAGTTTTTCTTACCTGTTAATGTTAATTTAATTTTTCTTGGAATTATTAATAATTTATTGCCATTATATAGACTGTCTTATTTTGTATTTTGCTTTTTAGTTATTTCTGTACTTCCATGTACTTGTGCCAACTTTTTATTGGCCTCTGTGTTGTTACGTCTGCACACAAATAAACATGAACTGAATTATTATTATTATTGTTATTATTATTATTATTATTATTATTATTACACAAGATGGCATAACCACTGGAAATTTACATATTCAATTTTTTTCTCCTGTTAATGCTAACTTTATAGTTTTTCTTGTAATTATTATTAATTTATTGCCCTTGTATAGTGTCATATTTTCTTCTTTAATTATTTTTGTGTATTTCTAGGTACTCATGCTAACTTTGTAATTGGCCTCTGTGCTGTTAAGTTTACATGTAAATAAGCATGAATTGAACTGAATTATTAATTACATTAATTGCATTAATGTGTCTTTGCTCCAGTGCTTACATTTAATTAGTCTTTGACTTTATGTTGTGTTTGTCCATATGCAATTACTTTTATCTACACTGTGCAGTGTCTGCAATTGGCCTCTAACAGAAATGAGTACCAGCAATCTTGGGGGGGGGGACACATAGGCTGACAACCTTCCCGCCATTTGAGAGCTGATTGCCTAGAGAAAATGTGGGAGCCTCGACGTCTCACAACCTTAGGGGCCTCCATGGCCTGGTATAGGGATAGCTTTACCTCTCAAGTTCTTTCCTTTATAAGGAAAAACAGAACTACTTTGGTTTAGTGATTACTTCCTTACAGTATCCACCAGATTTGAACATACAAACAAGTTTACAAAGTATCAGATTTTAATCTTTCACAATGGTGAAAATCTTATTCTGGTCTCCTAAGTTATGACACCATGTTGCCTGGTAGATGGTTACCAGAGAACACACTGCCCCTGGCTTCAACAGACCAGCAGAAAACTCTGGTAACCATGTCATAAGCCAGAAGACCATGAATGAATTTTACATAAAAACTGATATCAGGCATACTGTTACATTGCAGCATCCTGTTGCACTGCTTAAATCTGGCTTTGCGTTTTGCTTTGATGCCGTCTGCGTGCAACGTCAGTTAACATTCTCTCACAGCTTTCTCTTTGTCGTAACTACATGTGTCAGCCTAATTCACCATCTTCTGGGATACAGGTTGTTGTGATCAAGGAACCTGCTACTCACTGTAATGCTGTTCTGTTTCTGTTATGTAGAGGCCTCGGATTGCATCTGGATATGTGGGTTAACCATCTGTTTTTTGTTTATGTGTCCTTGAGCTGGGCATATTTGCTGTGCTGTGGTTGGCCATCAACAGAACAAATTCCTGCCCCAGCAAGAACATTCAAGAGCGTAGAGCCAAACAAAACCATGAAGCAAAGACCAGCAGCTCAAGGACACCTAAATAAAAAAACAGATGAATAACCCACATAACCAGATGCAATCTGAGGCCTCCACATAACAGAAACAAAACAGCACTACAGTGAGTAGCAGATTCTGCAATCACAACAACCTGTACATCCGAAGATGGCTGGTTGGGCCAAAACATATAGTGTCAACAAAGAAAAGCAAGTGAATAGTAACCGACGTTGCACATCGACGGCATCAAAGCAAGACACAAAGTCGGATGATATCATGCATATGTGTTACCCTCCTACGTGCAAACACAGTAAAGCAAGAGAGGCAGTTTGTTGGACAAATAAGTATCAGTCTGACATGGCCACACACATCAAACTGACATTTCTTCCTGTAATACTGTAATATTATCTTCCTGTCATGTTTTGGTCTGACATGCACTGATTTTCACTTCGGTCTTGACATGCACAGATTTTCACTTCAGTCCTGACTTGCATAGATTTTCACTTCAGTCCTGACTTGCACAGATTTTCACTTCAGTCCAGACTTGCACAGATTTTCACTTCAGTCCTGACATGCACAGATTTTCACTTCAGTCTTGACATGCACAGATTTTCACTTCAGTCTTGACATGACCAGATTTTCACTTCAGTCTTGACATGACCAGATTCTCATTTCAGTCTTGACATGCACAGATTTTCACTTCAGTCTTGACATGGAGAGATTCTGGTGCAAGCGCTGCAAGAGAAAAGGCTATCTGAAAGAGCCATGCATGGATGACAGTACGGCAAAATGGATGTCAGAGAAATGCTGTAACTTGCTCGTTATGACCGTACAGCAACAACTCCTTCCTCTTATGGCAGACGAGTCACTTGAGGTCTTGTGGTGGTGAGTCGCTGGCCTGAAACAATTACATGAATTTCATTAAAAACAGATTCTGATTTTCATGCGAATCTGTATGTACGGTTTCAAACTTGATCCACTTTTAATTTCAACAAAATGTAAAACTTCTATGTGGCTTACAAAGACACAAAAATTTATGGTTACATAACATTCCTGCATGATAATACTTGGCACTTCCCCCAGCCCCCCACCCCCGTGCACAGGCAAAACACCATGATATTCATAGCCACATTTGTAATTTTCACTGTTTCACAAACTCTGATGTTGGTACAGCTTTTATAAAATGCAATTATCTAGATTAGATTATAAGCGGGGACCAAATATTGATTCTAGAAGAACAGGAAACAAAATGTAACCAAATATTCAAGCACAATAACAAACATAAAAGACAATAAGCTCATAAAATGAAAATGTTGATCTTTCCCAGAGCTTGAGTTATGTATCAATTCCATCATTACAAACACAGTGTTAACATTCTACTCGACAATTAACAAAATATGGCTACAAATCACTCAAAAAACTATGCAAGGCATGGGGAATTGATGGGAGGCACCACAAACTTTCATACTACAAAACTATTTGCAAAGAAAGTAACTGAAACAGTGAAGCTTCATTACTTACAGTTTACTATGACCAAGCTCATACTTACCAATACAGAAAAGTGTTTAACACAACATTTGTATCTACTTTTAAACTCTCCTACAACGCCAAATTTCATGAGCCAAATACAAACTAATCTATACTGTGAAGTGCTGTTTCGTTAGTACCCGTAATAATATTAATCTCTTCTTCTAACAAATAACGAATCACATAAACCTGCATAACATTTCTAAGAAGTCCTTCCCTCTTTCTTCAATATGATCCCATAATGGCATACTTCAAATTCTCAATTTTTAATACGAATATTAAGAGTAGTCATTATTTTGCACATAAAATCAGTATCTATAACTTTGTCATCACATGACATATCTGTCTCATTCCACAGCATACTAACTGAATTTGTTAATTCTTTCGGTCAAAGTGACGGGCTTACATTTACGTTTACAACCACCTCAGAGCTGAAGCTGATACATTCAACCATAACCCAACAGCAGAACTGCAGCTGCACCTCTAATAAGAGTTTTTATGATTCAAATTTATATATTCGCGAAGATGTACGATGAGCAATATTTGTCAAGTACACTCGTCTCCTGCTTACTGAACAAATTTATATCAAATCATCAGAGCATACACAGAAAGCTTTTACATTACAAACATTTCACACATGCAACGTCACACTACCTCAACATACGTAAATATTAGCGAATATTACTAATTAATTAAAATCCTGTAACCGTAATTGAATTTAACATAACCAAATTCCCCCCTGCCCTCTCCCAACTGACCAACCTGACGAACCTGACAAACTAATCAAAACTAATTCTAACAACATAAGTGGCATACAACACGCTTACCACTACATACCACTTTTGCTGTTTGAAGCGAACTGTGTTGTCATTGGCCCAAATTCCGCAACGTTCATAACGACTGTGATTGGTCGATATGATCACGTGGGTCGGCGATTGGCCTTTTGTGACATCTGTCTTCAGGTTTATGACACTATTTGCAGCTGGAGGCAGGTTTTGAACTGCTTTTGTTTATTGCTAGGATGCATTAGATCTCAGCTTATTAGCCTGGATAGCTACGCTGTTTTCAGGCTAGTTGTCATGTGCAGCAATGACCAGGCTAGGTTATTCTTAAGGAATAAATATGCTTGTTCCACAGTCATTAATCTAGCCACTTCAAGTCCCCCGTCAGAACCTAAATTCTATGATAATTAGACTGTTCTTGGGCTGGATAAATTTTGGCCTGCTTGCTGTAGATGAGGGATAGGAGTAATGTGCTGGAAACATGGGGAAATAGGCTTTTCTCTTGCCTTAGCTATCCTAGGCAAGGCTCACGGTGGCTGAATGCCCTGGCTGTCCAGTTCAGAGCAGGATCAAGTCAGACTGAACATCTCACACTAATGCTAGCTAGACTAGGCTCAGGCTACATGACTGAGGTTGGGCATCTCTCTAGGTTAAGGACTATGGAAAAGGTAAAGCTATCCCATTAAGAGGCTGTGTAGGGTTGTGAGTCTTCAAGGCTCCCACATTTTGTAGAGAAGAATCAATAACCATCTGTACGATATCTTTGCATTCTTATCTTATAAAATATGGGCAGAACAGAGGAAAAGGAGTGTGTGTCAAATAATGTATATTGTATGGGCATATCTGATATCAGCAGAAACATTTATTCAATATGAAAATAACATTTATTTTTCTGAAAAATCTTACTCTTGAAGTAACTGTATTTTACAAAACTGCAGAAAACATAAGATGGCAGTTTTTCCTGGATTTCATCTTTGTGAACAAAGCAATATCCATTTGTGTTACAACATGAAACAGTTTGATAAGCACAAAATTATAGGATTCTTCAGCAGTTTTACAGTAAAATTCCTTCTGTAACAAACAACACTACTCAAAGTGGTACAAACCACCACTGATGTATATGGAGCTGTTTATACACAGCCACACAATTCATTAATGGTTCATTAAGAATTTTTTCCATGATTGTTTGTGACATACCACTTTTTCTATATGTCTTACTACAATACTGATTTAAATAGAGATGTTTCCACACAGCCACATGAGCGAGCAGTGTTTTTTTTTAATTGAATTGAATTTATTTACATTCTATAAATCCTAAGCAGGTTAGTACCTTTGGATACAGAACAAGTCAAAAGGTTACATACATAAGTACAGGCAATTTTAGCTTAAAAATTAATATAACTTAATTTTACATCATTCTCTATTTACATTGAAGTATTCATCTAAAGAGTAGAAGGAATGAGCATGTAGATAATTCTTTAACTCTGATTTAAACTTTTTAGTATCATTGCCCAAGTTTTTAATACTTTGTGGCAGATTGTTGAACACTTTTATGCCAGTAAAGTAGACTCCTTTTTGATATACTGATAAAGTTGATGAGGGTAGGTGGAAGTTATATTTTTGTCTAGTATTCATGTTATAGACATCAGAATTTAATTTGAATTTATCTTTGTTGTAAACAACAAATAAGAGAAGCGATAATATGTATTGCGATTGAAGAGGTAGAATTTTTAATTTCTTAAATAATTCTCTACATGAATCTCTACTTCTACATCCTGTAATGATTCTAATTATATTCTTTTGTATTTTAAAAATTATTACACTATGTGAAGAGTTCCCCCAAAATATTAATCCATAGTTCATAATAGAATGAAAGTAGGCATGGTAAACCATCTTCAATGTTTCCTGTGACATAAAAGGCTTAATTGATCTCATCGCATAGCAAGCTGCATTTAATTTAGGTATAATTTGTTCAATATGTATTTTCCAAGACAGTGTACTGTCTACATGTATTCCAAGGAATTTTGTATCAAGTACTTTACAGATTAATTTGTTGGCATAACTGATGTCCAGATCAATTTGGTGGTTGTTTTTAGTTGTGAATGATATGTAATGGGTTTTATCAAAATTTAATGAGAGTAAATTGGCTTCGAACCATCTGTTTAAGGCTTCAAATACAATATTTATGTCATTTTTAAAGTTTTCAAATTTAGAGTTCTTAAATATTATACTAGTGTCATCTGCATATAGAATTGGTTTAGATTTATTGTTGATGGTTTTAGATAGATCATTTATGTAGAGAAGAAAAAGTAAGGGACCTAAAATTGATCCTTGTGGAACACCGTGCTTTATAATTCCCCAGTTTGAAAATGCATTATGACTGGAGTTTTTATTATTTATTTCAACTCTTTGATACCTGTTTTTGAGGTATGATTTGATCCATTCATTAGCTTTGCCAGTTATTCCATAGAAATTTAATTTCGATAGTAAGATATCATGATTAACACAATCGAAAGCTTTTGCTAGATCACAGAAAATCCCTCCCACAATTAATCTGTCATTGAGAGCACTTAAAATATCGTTAGTTAGTTCATAGGTTGCTTTTTCTGTTGTTAGGTCTTTCCTAAATCCAAATTGCTCTTTGACTAATATGTTGTTAGAATTTAAGTGTTCAAGTAGTCTATTATACATAACTTTTTCAAAGACTTTTGAGAATGAAGTCAATATGGATATTGGTCTGTAATTAGAGATGCATTTTCTCTCTCCTTTTTTAAAAAGTGGTTTCATTACAGCGTATTTTAAGCGTTGAGGAAAAGTACCTGATGATAAAGATTTATTACATAGATGATTCAAGGGTGAACTGATGTAAACAGAGCTTGCTTTAAGTAATTTGGTAGAGATTTCATCATATCCATGTGAATTTTTGGGCTTAAGGGATTTAATAATGTTTTCAATTTCCTTCCTTGTTGAGAATTTGAGATTGATATTTGGAAATGAATTGTTAAAGGCACGAGACAGATAGTATATTGGATTATTATTATTATTATTATTATTATTATTATTATTATTATTGGAATATGTTTTCTCAGCTAATGAAAGGAAATATTCATTAAATGCACTTGCGATAGCTTGTGGATTGTTAGTGGACTTCCCTTCAATATTCAAACTTTGTACGTCTTCATTAACAGATTTCTTTCCTGATTCAACTTTCACAATATCCCAGGTGGTTTTAATTTTATTGTTTGATTTTAGAATTTGGCTGTTATAGTTATTCTGTTTGGCTTCTTTAATGACTTTTGACAAAATTTTACAGTACATTTTGTAGTGACTTTTTAGTCTTGGATCATTACTGTCCCTACTGGCCAAATATAGTTGTCTTTTGTGTTTACATGAAGTTTTTATTCCAATTGTTATCCAGGTGGATTTGTTTTTATTTTCATTTTTGACTATTTTTAAGGGAAAGCTTGAATAAAAGATCCTCAAGTATGTGTTCAGAAAGCAATTAAATTTAGAATCAATATTATTGCTGTCAAATACATTGTCCCATGATTCATTACTTAATTTTGTGACAAAATCTGCCATCGTATGCTTGTTGATTTTCCTTACTGTTTGATATTGTTGATTACTGGGCTGAAGGTCAATATTATTTATTTCTATGAGTTGAGCATCATGATCGGATAAGCCATTTATAAAGGGTCCTACAGTATAGTCTCTTAATTTTGAGTTATCAATGAATATATTATCTATCGCTGAACTAGAATTATTTTGAACTCTTGTGGGAAAGTTAACAGTACTGGAGAGATTGTAAGATGATAACAAAGAGTCTAAATTTAGTTTCCTATTACTGTCGATGAGATAGTTTATATTTATATCACCACAAATTATAAATTCAACTTTTGAACTATGCAGTACATTTAGGATGGTTTCTAATCTATTTATAAAGTGATCGAAGTTTCCAGATGGGGCTCTATATAAAGTCAGTATACAAATATTAGAAAAAGGAGAGTCTAACTTTAGAGCACATGCTTCCAGATCCTGGTCTTTGCAATAATCTTCTAAATTTATTTTAGTAAATTTTAGGTTTTCATGTACAAAAATACTCACTCCTCCTTTCTCCAGTGTTTTCCTACAGTATCTAGCACCTAAATTATAATTTTCTAAGTGAAGATGTTCTAATTCCAGCTGTTTCATGTGATGTTCAGTAAGGCACAGTATGTGTGGAAGATTTGAATTCATGGAGCTTATTAGTTCATTTGTTTTGTTTCTCAATCCTCTTATATTCTGATGGAATATTCTTAGTACTTTATTATTCACTGAATTTAGTAGACTGCAATTACCTTTTCCGATTTCTATTGGTTCACTAACATTATTGTCTGAAAGATTAGTTTCTTTTGCAATTTCTTTTACTTGATAAACTTTACTTGCACTCTTTATCCTAAAAAATGATTCTGAACACCCATGACAACTGGAATGTGTCTGCCCTTAATGCTCTCTGCAATGAGTCGCGTCAGCTTGTCCTTGCCTCGAGGATTAAGATGCAAACCATGGACAGTATGTTCGCTCCTCAATATTGAAGAGACATCAATCGCATCAATGTGGGCCGCGCCGACCTCCACAAGCGAACGCTCAAGCCGAAGATTAATCTCCCTTACACACCTGTTAATCCATGGCTTGTCATGTCGCCAGAAAAGACCAACAAACCTCACATTGGTGTGACTAGTTTTCTGGGCAATGTCACTTAAATCTTTCTCAATTTGATAATTGAGGTTTCTCTCCAAACTGTTACCTGGCCCCCCAACTATAACTACCTGATCTTCCTTACTAAAACCTTTGCACAATTTTCCAATGTCCCCAGTGACATTGCTCAGATCAGCATTGGGCTTGAATATGCTGGTCACAGCATATGCATCTCCCATTGCTTTCTGTAGCCTCTGCCCGATACCCCTACCATGACTGCTACCCAGCACTAGAATCTTACGCTTAGGCTTAGCCTCTAACACAGGCTGATCTATAGCGTCACCATCAGTCTGAGGCCCTAGCATAGCTAGAGGTTCAAATCGATTGGTTAAAGCTAACTTAACATCTAGTGAAGAAGGAACTTTTTTAAGTTTTCTTCGGGAGTTGGACACAGTCCTAAATTCTTCAGGACAATTATCTACTAAATTTAATTCCCCTTTTAAGAGGTCAATCTCAGTTCTTGCAAGTTCCAGCTCCCTTTTCAAACTCAAGATAGTCTCCTCTTGTTTCTTTATTACCTTGGCTTGCACACAGGAGTTGCAGTACCAAGGTAATATGGCCAAATCACTATTGGTGCCAGAGCACTCCCAATGAAACCACAGGCCACATTCCTCACATCCTGTCCCCTGGCTAACCTTCCTTCTGCAGGCCCCACATTTACCTGATAAGTCGTTACCCCTTGTGGTCATTATTACCACTTATGTTAACTTATAATTCAGTACTAACTAACAGATATATTTAAAGAGTCTAATTTGTGATTAGAACTTACAAGAGTATATGCTGGCACAAATCTTTTAAGGCCCACTATATACAATGATACACTTATTTTAGGTTAGGCCCACTGGTACACTTGCAATAGTACAAATCAACTTACTAAAGATATAAAATAACACAGTCCCTGTAGGTTAGGCCTACTGGATACTTACAAAAATACAAATCAGTTTCCTTAAGACAAAGTAACACACTACTTGTAGGTTAGGCCTACCAGTACACTTATGAAAATACAAATCACCGTATTTAAGATATAAAATAACAAGTATGTTTACTAATTCTACTACTAATCTATATTAACAGAAAGTTAAGTTAAGAAAATGCAGTTTAGAAGCGTTGAGTGGAAGATCAGATACTAATAGCTCACAATATGGCGGAAAATGGCCTAGGAGCTAAGCGTGGCTTTAGAGTAAGTAAAAAAAGGAAGAAAAAGTTCAGTATAGAAAAAAAAATTAAATATAAGGTTCACTATAGTACACTTATTAAAGAATATATTAATATATTTGCTAAGAAACTTATGAATGGTCTCACAGGTGTAAATTTGGTACTAAAAATTAAATTACAAAATCTTGATTTATATGTTTTCATTTATACTGAAGATGAATCTATCCTGTTAATTAGTACAGTAAACCACAATTACTTGTCATGTATAAAGAATGGGGTCTGCCAGTTACATGAATATGCTGTTTTCATGAGAAAAGTTCTTGCAGAAACCTAATTTATAATCAAAATATCACATTCTTGCTTTAGTTCTTGCATGGACTATTCCCATACAACACTGCAGATTGACAGGTGAAAGATTTTGAATTCACAAGATCACAAATGCAACTAGCCTCTGCTGAAATGACATCTGCATAATGGGTAGTGCTGCTAGTGGAAGCTGGGAGGACTAGTGTATAGTAAGTGAAAATATACTCACATTTTTTTAATGATTTTATCATTTTCTTAGAAATTTTTGCCAGCTGAATGAAAATCCTGGATGCCTGGGTACCAGACAAACAGGAATTTACTGTACTTGTAAATTTTTAACTCCAACTCAGATGGTATCATTAACAACACTAACATTTTTCCAGCTGCACAGATTATAGCATCAGCCAGCATGATTATGGATGGCAAATTTAAAGGTATGTATATGCATGGAAGTAGGCATACTCTAATTTAAGGTACTGTCACAGCATTTGCCTGGAAGAACTGAGGAAAACTACAGCAATTATAGTATGGTTGCTCTCCATGCTGAATTCAAACCTAGCACCATCAAAATAAGAAACAGTAATGCTGACCACTGAATTCATATTCAGTTTGAAGCCTTAAAGTACTAAATTCCCTATGACTGCCTGCATTGAGAACATAAGAAACCGTCATTACAGCTATTGAACTTAAAGAGGTTACAATTGTTTAAATATTCTGTCACGGTAATTCACGTGAAAATTGTATTTTGTTTATTATTACTGACTACAAATAATATATTCCCCATCTTCTTTCAAATTTATGCTTTTAAATTCCATAGATGGCATATAGGCCTATAAAAGAGTCTTAAGGCTGTCATATTTAGTATTTCTCCCTTCTCTGGTCAGATATGTCAACTCTGCCAGTTATGATATAATTCCTACAAAGGACCATATATTTAGCTATTTAATTTGGTGTGCAGTAATGATAAACCAGATGTGGAAGCTTACAGTCATGGGGTGAAGATGGCCATAGAACTGCATCGTCCATCCTAAAGGCAGAACAGGCTGAGTAGCTTCAGTTCCAGGAGCTCCTGGGATCTGTCACATCACCTCACTGCATGTGGGGCGTAATGTGTTACACAGATATCACAAGAATATACATTTTATCTTGGTTCTGTATTAGAATAAAAGATATGAGGATTCAACTATATGAATTACATTTTGTTTTTTACTTGACAATAAACAATAATTATTTTAGACACCAGGCACCTAAAATCAGTTGTGATGAGAGGTTATAAAATTGTGTACAAAATACTTCTCATGTTAAGAGGACCATTGGAAAGGCATCAGCATCAAGGTAAGCATATGTATCAATTTGGAACATAATTTTGGAAGCAATACAGACCCATTATCCAGTACCGATGAGTGGCCCAACCATTTACACTACAACAGGAACTGGTGTGATAGCACAGCTCTAGACTCCCTGAAAGTGTTGCTTCAGTCACCAAACCCTCAACCAGTTCTTGATTTTTGGGGTGCAGCACTGCCTTCCTTGTCAGCCTTTGAAAAAGTAATTTATAATTTAACTTGTAATAAACAATAAAGTCATTAAATGCTAATGACATGGGAATATAGAAAATGTGCCCTTCCACGCTGACAGGTTAAGAATTTTACTATTTGTTGCCACATAACCTATTACAATTTAACATGCTAGAAGAAATTTTAAAACCAAATAAAATGCGCTTGTAAATCTGACCTTCCATAATAGTAGTAATAAAGACAGCAATGTGTGCACCTTATTTGTATCAAACTTACCCTCTCCGAATAAAGCTTGAAACTGACCTTTCTTGCAGATATAAGGGCCGTAGTACACTCGGAATTTCGAAGGCAGCCATGTACTTTGAACTTCCGGTCCCCTATGAAAATAGTAATGATCAAAAACATGCCGTTTAGCGTCATTTCAATTTTGTTGCTAGTCAAAGCACCCCCATTATTTTTTCCACCAACCCTATTCGTTACTGAGGGTTCAAACGTCCAATCCCGTGATATGGGGGCGGAAACAAAACGGCGATGGAAATCGGTAGTGCCAACCTACAGCAGCAGAAGGCGCCTTATACCTCCTCGACTATCCTAGTACCCGGATACTATTTCAGCAGCTATAAGCAGCTTTGAAAGGTAATTGGAAACAAAATGGCAATTGTTTCCCGTATATCGTGGAGGTACACATATCATTTTGTTGCTAGTAAGGAGGCTATGTCAAATCGCGTGATGGGGATGGGAAACAAGAGGGCGATATTTATAAGCCGGTATTGAAATGTCCAATCGCATGATGGAGGAGGGGAACAAAATGGCAATGAAAGTCAGTAGTGCCAACCTAGAGCGACAGAAGGCGCCTGATACCTCCTCAACTATCCTAGTGCCCGGATACTAATTCAGCTTCTTCATCCAATAGGCAGGCTTAAAAGGTAATTGGAAACAAAATGGCGATTGTTTCCGGTATATCGTGGAGGTACACAATATCACCATTTTCCTGCTAGTTTCTAAAACAATATCGCCATTTTGTTGCTAGTCCGGATGCTACAATGTCAAACCGTGAGATGTGAAGCGGAAACAAGATGTCGATATTTATATGCCGGTATTGGACGGCCAATCGCATGATGGGGGAGGGGAACAAAATGGCGATGAAAGTCAGTAGTGCCAACCTAGAGCGACAGAAGGCGCCTTATACCTCCTCGACTGTCCTAGTCGCCGAATACTAATTCAGCTTCTTCATCCCATAGGCAGGCTTAAAAGGTAATTGGAAACAAAATGGCGATTGTTTCTGGTATATCGTGGAGGTCTACCTATAGTCATATTCTCGCTAGTCTGGACGCTACAGTGTTAAATCGCGTGATGGGGAGCGGAAACAAGATGTCGATATTTATATGCCGGTATTGGACGGCCAATCGCATGATGGGGGAGGGGAACAAAATGGCGATGAAAGTCAGTAGTGCCAACCTAGAGCGACAGAAGGCGCCTTATACCTCCTCGACTGTCCTAGTCGCCGAATACTAATTCAGCTTCTTCATCCCATAGGCAGGCTTAAAAGGTAATTGGAAACAAAATGGCGATTGTTTCTGGTATATCGTGGAGGTCTACCTATAGTCATATTCTCGCTAGTCTGGACGCTACAGTGTTAAATCGCGTGATGGGGAGCGGAAACAAGATGTCGATATTTATATGCCGGTATTGGACGTCCAATCGCATGATGGGGGAGGGGAACAAAATGGCGATGAAAGTCAGTAGTGCCAACCTAGAGCGACAGAAGGCGCCTTATACCTCCTCGACTGTCCTAGTCGCCGAATACTAATTCAGCTTCTTCATCCCATAGGCAGGCTTAAAAGGTAATTGGAAACAAAATGGCGATTGTTTCTGGTATATCGTGGAGGTCTACCTATAGTCATATTCTCGCTAGTCTGGACGCTACAGTGTTAAATCGCGTGATGGGGAGCGGAAACAAGATGTCGATATTTATATGCCGGTATTGGACGTCCAATCGCATGATGGAGGAGGGGAACAAAATGGCAATGGAAGTCAGTAGTGCCAACCTAGAGCGACAGAAGGCGCCTGATACCTCCTCAACTATCCTAGTGCCCGGATACTAATTCAGCTTCTTCATCCAATAGGCAGGCTTAAAAGGTAATTGGAAACAAAATGGCGATTGTTTCCGGTATATCGTGGAGGTCTACCTATAGTCATATTCTCGCTAGTCTGGACGCTACAGTGTTAAATCGCGTGATGGGGAGCGGAAACAAGATGTCGATATTTATATGCCGGTATTGGACGGCCAATCGCATGATGGAGGAGGGGAACAAAATGAAAATGAAAGCCAGTAGTGCCAACCTAGAGCGACAGAAGGCGCCTGATACCTCCTCGACTGTCCTAGTCGCCGGATACTAATTCAGCTTCATCCCATAGGCAGGCTTAAAAGGCAGTTCGAAACAAAATGGCGATTGTTTCCGGTATATCGTGGAGGTCTACCTATAGTCATATTCTCGCTAGTCTGGACGCTACAGTGTTAAATCGCGTGATGGGGAGCGGAAACAAGATGTCGATATTTATATGCCGGTATTGGACGGCCAATCGCATGATGGAGGAGGGGAACAAAATGAAAATGAAAGCCAGTAGTGCCAACCTAGAGCGACAGAAGGCGCCTGATACCTCCTCGACTGTCCTAGTCGCCGGATACTAATTCAGTTTCTTCATCCAATAGGCAGGCTTAAAAGGCAGTTCGAAACAAAATGGCGATTGTTCCCGGTATATCGTGGAGGTACACAATATCACCATTTTCCTGCTAGTTTCTAAAAAAATATCGCCATTTTGTTGCTAGTCCGGATGATACAATGTCAAACCGTGTGAAGTGAAGCGGAAACTAGATGTCGATATTTATATGCCGGTATTGGACGTCCAAACGCATGATGGGGGAGGGGAACAAAATGGCGATGGAAGTCAGTAGTGCCAACCTAGAACGACAAAAGGCGCCTGATACCTCCTCGACTATCCTAGTGGCCGGATACTAATTCACCTTTTTCATATAATAGGCAGGCTTAAACAAAATGGTGATTGTTCCTGGTATATCGTGGAGGTACACAATATCATTTTTCCTGCTAGTTGTCTCTATCATTTCTAAAATAATATCGCCATTTTGTTGCTAGTCCCGATGCTACAATGTCAAACCGCGTGATGTGAAGCGGAAACAAGATGGCAATATTTAAATGCCGGTATTGGACGACCAATCGCATGAAGGGGCGGGAACAAAATGGCGGTGAAAGTCCGACATGCCAGTTGACTGATACCTCCTCTACTATCCTAGTACCAGGATAAAGATTCACAATGTTTACGGCGATTGGAGAAAACATAGGGATTTTTATCCGGGTATAAGCAACGCCAAGGAAGTATAATATGACTTTAGAATTTTCATATCGCCATTTTGTTCCTACTCCGGAAGCTCCAACGTTCAATCGCATCAACAGAAATGGCGATGGAAGTCGGTAAGGAATTTAACTGACAAGACGTGCCACTTTGCTTACTAGAGCACTACAGGGCTGCTGATACCACTTCGACTCTCCTAGTACCAGGATACAAATTCATTTTTCGAAGAACAGGTTTAGGGCAGTTGGCCACAAAATGGGGATTTTGTATGCAGGTATTAGCATCACAAAGGCGACATAATGTGACTTGTTCGTAGTCGGAAGCTACAACGTCCAATCACGCGATGGGGACGGCAAGAAACTGGCGGTTGCCTGTATTCTCGGCCCAATCACATCAGAAAAAAATGGCGATGGAAGTCGAGAAGGAACTTAGCTGGCAAGACGTGCCACACTCCTGGCTAGAACACTATAGGGCGGCTGATACCTCCTACACTATCCTAGTACCCGGATGTAGTTTCAGTATTTTCGAAGAACATGCTTACGTCATTTGGCAACAGTATGGGGAATTTTGCATCCGGGTATTAGCATCGTCAAAGAGGTATGTGATTTTAAAAAATTGAATATGGCGCCATTTTATTCCTACTACGGAAGCTACAGCGTTCAGTCGCACGATGGGGGCTGAACAAATGGCGGATCCTGTATTGCGGTCCAATCGCGTCAACAGAAATGGCGATGGAATTCGGGAAAGACCCTAGCTTGCAAAGACGTGCCACTTTGCTGACCAGACCAAGACAATGCGGCTGATACCGCCTCGACTATCCTAGTTCCCCTATATAGAATTGGTATTTTTCGAAGAACATACTTACGTGAATTGGCGACAGAATGGGGATTTTGTATCCGGGTATTAGTATTATCAAGGAGGTATGTGATTTTAAAATTTTGAATATGGCGTCATTTTCATTCCTACTTCGGAAGCTACAGCTGCCAATCGCACGATGGAGGTTGGAACAAAATGGTGGATAACTGTATTACTGTCCAATCACGTCAACAGAAATGGCGATGGAAGTCCGGAAAGCCCTTAGCTTGGAAAGACGTGCCACTTTGTTGACCAGACGACGACTGTGAAGCTGATACTTCGACTATCATAGTTCCCGGGTATAGATTCAGTATTTTTCGAAGACATGCTTACGTCAATTGGCGACAAAATGGTGATTTTGTATCCGAGTATTAGCATCAAGGAGGTATAATGTGAATTTAGAATTTTGAATATGGTGCCATTTTCTATATGGCCTACTACCGAAGCAACAACATCCAAACGCACGATGGGGGCTGGAACAGAATGGCGGATGCCTGCATTGCGGTCAATTCGTGTGAACAAAAATGGCGATGGAAGTCTGGAAAGACCTTAGTTGGCGAAGACGTGCCACTTTGCTGACTAGAGCAATTGAAGGTTCTTAGATATTCCATTTTGGCTCTTGTATTCCCCCAAGTTGTCATGTTTGAAGGAAAAACATTTTGGCGTTTGCTTTGCTCTAGATATGTATCAGTGACTTTAATACTTACCCCATACATCACATGTAAAGTCATTGGTCTCTGTATTTCCCAGGATACCGATTAGAAATGTGATGCATGTATTTTGGGAGAGGAATGTGGGGTACATTTCTCCAACCACTCCTGCCTGCTCTGATTGCAGTATCTCGGGATTTATTTCAGAATTATAATTATGATGGAAAGGGCCATGTCATTTTCTCAATTTCATAAATGACAGCCTGCTCAGAGGTGTAGCTCTGAACTGCACCTTCGGGACAGAAACAACCTCTACGTATGAATATAGAACATATATTGCTCTGCCTATAGCTAATGGAAAATATATTTTACTATTTATTTATTTGAATGAATCTGCAAAAAAATTATCCTCATTTGTACAAACTCACATTTCCACGTACATGTTGCTACCTACAGTGCAGTTTGTAAATTCATTACATAACCGAATAACATCAGTAATGGTTTATTTTTAAATACTGTCAATATAATCTGTATTTATATTGTTCGTGTTTGAAAACAGGTGCAAATATGCTGATGAGTTGTGTGAGAAACTGAACTACCACATCAAGTTATATTCCTCTTCACAAGCACACTTAACAGGATCTTTTGAGATGCATGAGAGCCATATGTGAACTTTGTTCAACTCTTCTTACAATTAGTTCTGAAACATTGCATATATATCTAGTGGAACACTTCATTTGAAAACATTTTTAACATCTGTTCTCCATCCATTGCTCTTCTTTCATGGCACATATGCAGGTTAAGCAAGTCTTGTCTCTCTTTTCAATATCAAATCATTAACCCAAAGTTAAACTCAAGCCATCACTGCTGCATAAATTACTGGGAGATATAAATCTCCTATTCCTGGATGAGAAATTTTAAGAGGTAAGAAAATGCAAAGAGGTGAAGTCAGCATGTTTGATGTGTATATATATATATATATATATATATATATATATACGCATATCAAACATGCTGTCAAACATATCTGTCTTTGCGGTAACTCAATCTACATCTCGTCGTCCAACAATGGGTTGACATGTCTCACACACACACAGATATATATATAACTGTTGATAAACAGTTGCTTACTAAGTTACACAGCAGTGGAACAAAGTTATGCAACCCGCTTCTAAGCGCCAGTCGGTAAACATGACTTCCACGCAGTTGCGATAATGTCATACTGCAGTAGTGAGTAGGGGTCACATGAAAACTTGATGCAGACACGTTGCTCGAATTTACCATCCATCGCAGACAAAATGAAACACGAAGTCGGAAAAAAAAAACAATGCGTGTTCACAGCAAGATCTCTTGTGGCAGACTGATACAATAGGCTTGCAGAAGTGTGGCCTTGGCCTCCCCTCTCATCTTTCACTGAAGCAGTTACAATAATAACAGTCCGGAATCTTTCCAATACTGCCTCATATTATAGTCCATTAGAAATCAGACTGAATTAGGGTAGACGTCTTGGATATCGTAAAAATTAACATGCACATAGTACAGAATAGAACAAACATGAAATGCAATTCACTTACCTTAATAATAAAAAGAGGACATGCAATTTCCATTATCATTATATTGTTTTGCTGAGACTCTGTCGTCGAATCCTATCCTGGTCGAACAATTTCAATCTTCTTATTTTCACATGTAATTGCTGAAGTTCTTTCATTTTCTTAATTATACAATTGTAACATCTCAAATTACTTCAGGAATATATAATTTTGGAACTTTACTTCATGACTACAATCTTTTGATACTGCCTTCTTTCAGCTCCCCTCAGTGTATCAGCGTACCTTCATGTACAACCATGTCCTGCGTATGTCTTCATGTTACACATTCTGAATGAGAATTCTTCTTCCTGAAGTATGTACAGTTTATTGCTAGATCTATACAATCTGTACACATTTCCACACAACGGGAGCAAAACAGTATAAGTCAAGATACAATCTGGATCAAGGCTATTCTGTCATTGACTGGAATGCTAGACATGTCAAATACCTACTTCAGTCTCTAGCCAAGATTCTGGGTGTAGATTTCTTGCACTGCTGTATATTAGCAATTTATTTTATATTTTTTGGATTTAAACAGTGGCTCTTTATATAACAGTTCTTTTCTCGTAAAAATAAGTAACAAACAAGGAAAACAAGGGGTCATAAATTCACTATGTTACTTTATACATCAGACCCAAGTACAGTCAATGGGTATTATTTCTCTGAACTGAAACTTTAACATTATACTGGGAATACACATTTCATTGCAACAGATTAAAAATCTCGTTATAAAAGACTAGCTTTAAGTATCTGTGAAATGGCCTGCCCATTAAAATCTCTGTTGTTCAAAATGCAGTCATACTTGGGTTTAGAAGATACACTGAATGTTCCATACAAAACAGGCCCACAATATAATACAATGCACAATCCTAAAAACAATGCTGAAACCATTAGCAGAGAGATTAGTGGACAGATATTTAAATGAATATAAAAGTATTTCCTTATTGTTTGGTTGTGTATCCCTTTGTTCCTTCATGTCATGGACTCTTTTCTACCATGTAATCGCTGCTATGCATTTCTTACGGAAACATCCGAATTACACATCAAGAATCAATGAGGTACATGTACAGTGAAACAGCTTTCTTTTTTCATTTTTTTTAACTTTAATTCTTAATGCTGTGTACTGAGCTCCATCCATTCAGCATCAAGTCGCTTTCACACTGCCAGAAAACCATAATTTTTATTATTCAATAATTGAGTTACATATATATATATATCTAACATGGTTATATACTTCTAGCAACTTGGCAAGTGCAAAAGCGACTTTTTGGGAACACATTGGTGATGGGGCAGAGAGAACAATTATCTCCCAACAAAACAATAATCTTCTTACAATATATTTTCCCTGTAGTAACAACAATGCACAGAATGGGGCGAGTAATCTCACTACAAGCATCTTGACAAATCACTCAAACTTTTTCCATCCACCACTGCATGACAACAGATACACAAACATGCAACGAAAACTTAGAACCTTCGCTAGGAAGAAAGGCTTTATACAAACAGAAGGAACAGCTAGGTACCTACAATAAACTGAAGGATTTCTCATTCAATACTTTTAATAACTGCATTAAACTTTTCTTTTATAATACTAACAGCTGTGTTAAATCCTTGAAAAAAGATGTTTATAGTTAACCTGCTCCTGAGATGCTTGTTCTTGGTCCAAATCACTTTTAACTCTCTACATTCAAAAGTAGAGGTAATTATTGTAATTAGAGACCAGCATAAGTGTGACTTGACAGAACATGAAAGGCAATTTAAATACAACTAATATTACTCTACAGTAAAGTCAATGAAAACAGGACAGTCTGCATAACATTGTATCTAATGAATGACTGACAGAAATAATCAGTTGTGTATATAATTTAATGTATAATTAGAATAGTTTCAAGTAAATAAATATAAGTATTAAGCTGTACCTCAGAGGTTTCTTTTCTTTCATATAATCAAAATTCTGATTTATCTTCAAGGTATACCTGTTCAGGAACATATTTAATACATGATGCAAACTATATGGAAGGAGCCAAACATAGAGCAACTTACCACAATTGAAATAACCATGTGTGTGCATATGTGTGTGTAAATGAAACTTTGCATCTTTTATGTGTAGTTGATTGTTGGAGTTATCAAATATGGTACTGAAAGTTTGAAAGTCAGATATCAGACGACTGTTTGACAAAAATATAATCAGAATGTCGATTTATATACTTATTTGGATTAGAGACAAGGCCAAGAGGAAAGATTCATGAGTGGAAATGATGAAGTATGGCATTAAGGGGCCACATCATATCCTGTATAGCTACCTAGATGCAAGCCTCATTATAAAAAATATATTTTTTCAAATATACCGATAGAAATTACCTGCCCTGCAATGATTAGATTTATGAAGCACAAGCATAAAATTAAGAATTGGACCCATAAAGTTCAAAAACTATTTATTAAATTTAATGAGATTTGCTAGATTGTAGCAATATTGCTGATGTTCATGGAGTCATATCCATTCCATATTCTTCTAAGCTACTTATTACAAGTCAGAAAAAACTAATGGAAAAATTACATGGATATCTAGTAACCATTTTGGGCATAGTTTCTTGACAAGATTTTCTGCAATTTTTAAAGAGCAGGAAAGAGTTAACACATATTTTTGGGAATGGAAGGACACTGTCATGGGCAACACAAAACGAACCAGCAGGCCATACAAACTAACCAGCCTAAACATGATAATACCTAAACAAGGACATACTAAAGATGCTGTACTGCATTCAAACCCATAAAGCAGTCTGGAGTATTCCAATTATTTTCTCAGAACTCTTCCAGTATGGGTGTCTGAGAAAGAATGCCAGGGCTTGAAGAAGACATATTTACTGATCGAAACGAAACAGAACATCACAGATAGCAACAGGGAGTGGGAAAATTTTTTTTTAAGATCAAGATTTTTTCATTCCTTCAAATGCATCATCATACATGAAAGAATTATCACATCATAAAACAGATTGCAGTTATGTGAGAACAGATTATTAACAGAAGACTGTGTTGCCCAGAATTCATATGCATGCACTTAAACATAGAAAGGTTGATTATTAAGTATTTTATTTTTATTTAGTTCGTCTTCATATGGACTCAAATGCTATTTTAATTCAAATGCCTATATTTTGTAAACATGTCCCAAATTAACGATCATGAGGGCATTTAAAGAAAACAAAAATATTGAAAAACTAAGAATACTTAATATTATATTTCAGAATACTTAAGTTTCAGTCAAAGAGGAAGTGATCAGCAAAGACCTCATACCCTACACCAATGTCACACAGATGTTGATAATTTTTTAAGATAAGCAGAAGAATTAATCTCAGTCCATTGGGAGAATAAATGCTTTCATTAATTCATGTACACACACACACACACATATATATATATATATATCAGAGTTTGTAAAGAAAATCATATATTTCTGCTGTCTTAGCACTATTTCCATAAGTCCAGAAATATAAAAGCATGTGAAATTATTCAACAACTAAATCAGCATGAAACACTATCCATTTCTTAGCTTTTGCAGCTTAAATCAATGTACTTCTGCTGACAATTTGACGGACACAGTGAGAGTATGGAGACTGGAACGAAATATCAGCATTTATATTGCAAAACTGGTTACCACTTTCATTACGTTTAAACGTTTGTATCTTTCTTCTTCCCACGCCCTTCCAAGTTACAATGAATGCAAAGCATATTATTTTAACAACGAGACTTCATCAACAGCTACTGGTTACCTAATTCCTGGAAATCTCATGAATTTCACAAGTCTAGACTTTCTGGAATCCTATTAATAGGAACCGCATAGTTCGAGTTAGTGCTCAGGTTCTCAAGTGTGTTTTCTAACCTAAACATATATGCACTTTATTGCAATTCTTCAATGAAATTTGTGTGCATGACATGTATTATACGAGTATCCATCAGACACTCAATCCACTTAGAACTGCTGACACTTTCTTTTTAAGGGGAATTCACTGTACCATTAAAAATAAAAAACTAGAAATTTTGATAACATTGCAACACTGTCCCCCTCCAAAATCAAACACCCCTGATAGTGAGAAGTCAATACTTAAATCATGCAGAAGAAACTGGTACTTGACAATTAAGCCTTCTTATGTATGTGTGTGTGTGAAAGAAGCTTGAAAGAGCAAAGCAAGAAAAGAAAATTACATCCGGATAAGACTGAGATCATTGTTCTTCCTGATATTCATTCATCAAATACACTGATTTTCAATTATGCTTTTCACAGTAAAGGCAAGTCATCATTCTTCATAAACAGTCACAAACTGAAAGGAATACATTCCTGTGCACAGATGAGTGACAATGAGTGTTAGTATCTATGCTCTGGTATACTTCACATTGAAGAACCTACTACATACCATTTTATGAAAATCAACATCTGTTGTAAAAGAAACACGTTATATTGTAGTTAATTAATGAATCCAACTGAGTATAGTGGTATGAATTACTAATATGCCTGTTGACAAAGGAATGTGTGAAGAAGGGACAATACTCACAACCATATTGGATCCTATGGATACATACTTAGAAATCTTGAAAGTTTTGTCTTTGTTAAGAGAAAAGCAGGTGAACTTGAAAGGGAGTTCCTCCTCAGTATGTTCTACATACTCATCATACGGAAAATCTTTTGTTCAAGACTTTCTTATGATCTACTACTTAATAATTGAGGCAAAATATACCGTTTAACACACTTATAAGGAATCTAAATTTTTGTTGATTCACGTGACTGTGCCCAATTGGCTTCTAAAATTAGGATTGTGGTCTTTTAGGTTATGACACCATGTAGTTTTGTAGGCGGTTACTATGTTTGGAAGGAACCTGCTGCCTCCATTCTCACAATGACATATTCCAGAATATTACATTAATAATCTTGATCAATTGAAAAACCTTAAATCTCACATCTGGATTCTGAAATATGAAGTGATGAATAATTTAATTCATTAAGGGAAATTCACCCACTTTTCTGTGGGTATAGACAGAATTCTGTGTATTATTTTCTGTCACAATAAACTGTTCAACGGATGCAACATATTTTATACAGAGTAATTTATCTGAATTAATCTGCTTTAGGTAAGGATTACAGACAGTGTCATGTAACTTCGAACAAGGCCCCTCATTCCTAGTCAAATCCCGCGCATAGCTTGTGGTGGGAGGAGTTCCTTAACACTCGTTCTTCCACTGGCCGCCTGTCACGTCTCACACCCTCCACACCCTGGCCTTGTTCAAAGTTATGTGACACTTGCTATAATAGTATTACTTATTCAAAACTGCAATCACAGAACAAATTACCTTGCTAATATTATTGACGTAACTAAAATAAATATTACATTTCTGTATGTCCTGACATGTCACACAATTATGTACTGATTTCCATCCCCTCTAGCTGCTTCTGTCCATTACATTAGCCTACCTTTATAGTTAGCTTGGTCCTTTTATCAGTAACAGCACTGCAAAAGTAACTAATGAACATGTAGAATGAAATACTTGTTAGAGCCAAGAAGTTATTAGAAAAAGGCAAGTTTGTTAATATTTTATACTCAGGAATCTTGTGTGAAGGACTAAGTTTTCGGAACATGACCAGAGTATAAAATAATACTGGAGACATTCAACAGTTGTATTATGTACTTGAAATGGATCCTTTCTAATCTTTCATTCACCTCACTTCTGTACGATCATTTCAACATACTGGCTAGCTGCCAGTTACTTTGGTAACCATTTCATTCAACTAGAATCAATAATAAGTCATACAGTTCTGATCATCTACTTCATTACCCATCATTTTTAAACTGTAGGCCCGCAAATGTCCCACGATTTGAACACTACCAACCAACAGAGACTTTTTAACAAGTCTTCACTTTTGAATAACAACAGAGCACCAGTTCTGTTAAGTACAGAGAAGGAGAAAAGAGCTAATGGAAACAGGGCTAGGTTCACCGTGGAGGAAGGATTACAGGTAAACTGCTTACATAATACACAATATGGTAAGTGGATTACTGACTTGATGCTCCGCAGGTTCTTCTCTTCATGATGGCACTAACTGACAAAATTATGCAGTTACATTACTTAATAATATTCTTAAAGCTCTTTTTTTTCATTGAGGAAACAATAACACAAGTCCCTTTTGTAAATATTAAAACAAGAGAAAAAAAGTAAGAAAATACGTCAACGTGTCTGGATGAGGGTGGAGGTAGTGTCAGGTTATGTACCAGGTGTTTTTTATCTGACAGTTCACTAAAATTTACAGTACATTCAGACATCAGTCCAACTGCTTTGATACGACACAGACTAGGGATGGGAGATTCAGCACTGGCCGAAATCAAATTATTAAAAATAAAAAAATAAAATAAACACACAAATACAAATAAAAAGATGGAATAGACACTGCTGGCTAATTAGGTAAGATGCTTACACTTTGTACCACAATGCAGCAAAGTGTCAGTGGATGAAAAGAATGCAAGTACCGACCAACCGATGCTGGTGTTTCATCCGTCCAGTTCGAACTGAGAAAGGAATGCCGAGCGATGGCTACTACGGGACGGGACGAGTGCCCGAGTCCTCTCAGTCCAAACACTTGTCCACGACATCTTTTTGAAAGAGTCTTAAGTGTGTGGATGTCTTGTAGTGTAATATCAAGACTTGGGCAAGTCAGATTCCACTCGACGTTCTGTTGCAACAGCTAGCAGGCTGTTAAACTCCATTTCTAACATTTGTCGGACCTGAAATCAACAAAGAATAATTTTCACTATATTACAAAAATAGGTCTATCAAGTGTGTGTGATACTGGGTGGATGTCCTAGGTATCTTACTGATAATTCTTGCAATGTGACTAACTAGACACCAAAATGAACAAAATTACTTGCTATACAAAATGGTTTCATGAACAAACTATCAAGTGAGGACCATGGCTGGAACATTCTTTGCATATTAATGTGCATAATTTTATCTCTTTGAAAACCTGAAGTAAAACCAAATATCAGTTTTTGACAGTGCTACATCCAGAAGGTCTAAACGGCAGTTTTCAACAAATCACTGTAAACTGTGCTGGCAGGCAATTATCACCCTTCTATATCAATGGTATAACTACACATTATATTCGTATGTTGTAGCTGTATCATGAGTTATCACCACTGAATCATCGTTAGACTGTGTGGTAGAATTTGTTTTGTTCAGATTTCTTTTACAATATCTCTTCAACAATTACAGGAAGATTTCATGTTCCCATTACAATTGTAATCATAATCATAATCATAATCATCATCATCACCACCACCACCACTGCTACTAATAGTATTAACAATGAGAAGCACAAGAATGATAATAATTTTTATTGCTACTAAAATGACAGTACTACACCTGAATCTTCAATTTTAAAAACCAAAACTAATTACTTAAAGATTTAAACAAATACATGGGTTACAAAGGATTACTCAGAACCTTAGGGCATGTTTCTAGAAAACTATTCTATTGAACCTGGTGTGCTGGGATGTATGACATATTTTAAGAGCCACAATGAATTGTTTTCATACCAGTGTGTTTGCTGAAAGAGTAACTGTCACAATTTTCACTTCCTGTTGTTTCCCTGCATTCTTTATTTCAAAAGATATATCTGCATAGTTTCTGAACTCTTATGTCTTTGTTTTGAAAGCGAAGTATGCTGATGTCCATACATTTTTCCTTAATCTGTGCATTATTAATCAAAATATTGGATTTGTTGCTATCCTTTGTTTTACATGTGTTGACACCTAAGAGTTCCAGCAAAAATTTATATTTTGCACCTACCAGTACAGTTTGTGGATGACATTTATAAAGTGAAAACTAGTTCTGTATTAATGCTGTGCCTGTCCCTGCAATAAAAGGACAGTCAACAATGTGATACTGAATCGTTTCTGACACCTTTCTGTAGAGCCTGCAATAATCTGTAATAACTTTGTACAGTGAGGCCTCAATATCATGAAAATTTATGCATTTCCTAAAAAATGCTCACTGCAGGAGATACTGATAACATTTGAAAATGAAGACAATGTTTTATGTGACAAACCTTAAACATGCACCTTGCACAGTTGTGTTGAGACATCACCATGTATTTTCCATGTGTAACATAAGAAATTGATGGTTATAATGGTTTCTGTCATTATAATGAAACTCATGTTACAAGCTGTACTCCTGCCATGTTTTCATTAAGTTTTATGTATTTCATAACTGACATTTCTTTGGATTTGAACTATACAGATAAATTTTTCTGTTATACTAAGAAGTATTTTACTGAACCAATGCACAGATGTTTGCAAGTCTGTTATCAGATTGTAACTGATTTGCAAACTGTCCGTGTAGTTTTCACCATTCCACTTTTATGTAAGCTTAATTTCCGGATGTGATGCATGCTATATACTGTTGACGTTGTAATTGGAGTAGTGTGTATTTTATTATGGCAATACTTGCTATTATTTGTTTCAGAATTTTTCATCTTCCTGTCACCTCCTTAAAATCCTAAAGTTTCAAACATATAAAACTACTAATTTTACCTCCTGTTTCCTTTGGGTATAAGGGAAGAACACAGACTGAGGATGCATGAGAAGAAAGTACTAAGGAGAAAATATAGACCTAAGACAGAGGAACAAAAAGCTGCAGGGAGCTGCATAAGGAAGTGGGACTTGAGGTTCTCACAGCACTGGTTATAGAGAGTCCTGTCTTCTGGGATCTAATGCTGTGTAGTCTGTTGAAACTCAGTTGACATTTTGCAGGAACATGCCAGTTCCACGTTCAGGGTCAAACAATAAGCGAAGCAGGAAACCAGCAGAGCAACTGGCTTGCTACCTGCTTCACTCCATGTTGTTAAATCTCAGAAGACAGAACTCCATACAAGGAGCTCCATAATTTGTAATCTTCACCATATGTTATCAGAATCATCAAATCAAGGGGAATGAAGTGGGCAAGTCCTCTAGAATTTATGGGAGAGGTAACAAATGAATACATTTCAGTTGGAAGATCTGCAGTAAAAATACCACTTGGGAAACCTGGGCATACACTACATTTATACATGTTACTAATGGAAGTAAAGTGCCTTACCTGTGTATTCTGTGTTGGTATTTGCAGTGCCAAAGCCATGCTGTTGTAATCAAAACTTTCATCTAGAGCTATGAGAGCGCCATGGACACCAGACTCCAGAAGATTGTTTGCATATTCCTGCAAATTCAGAGTAAGAAACTTTCAGCTTCTTTGCAAAATGTGGGTATTTTAACAAACAATTTGTTAGTATTTACAATAATAAGGTATAACCTGATTTATGACAAGAACATGTTCATGTGAAAGAGGAAATAGAAGTTCTGCAATTCAGAGCATTTCTTCACAAAAGGGATATAGGAATAAAAGGGCTGCAGGACAAATATTGCAATTTTCACCTACAATATTGTTTCTTCAACTTAAACTATCATTACTAAGCTCTCTGCAGCCAATCATTCCATCAAAATGTAGCTATAGTTAGGACATAATCCTTCATTTGCTATGCTGAAGAATTAATATCCTGCTACCCTCACAACAAGCTTATTCATCTGTATTAAAACCACAAAGAAAAATATTAAATTAACATCAATTATAATGTATCTGAATTTAATTTCTTAACATCAACTTCAGGAAGGAAAAAATAATTAAGAGACAAAAGTTCTAATAAGAAGCTTTCAGATATGTTTACAATTGTATAACATTGCAACTTCATGTTCACCAGATGTTTGGAGCCATATTTTGTAACTACCTTCAACCCTATGTGTGTGATCCATCGTATGACACGCTCATTGGACCATACCAATACGTCTACAAGGTCATTCTCTGAAGATTTCCGCCTTTCTTCTAGCTGCTTTCTATCATAGTTGAGCCTTTTTAGACATGAAATGCCATACTGTAGGCTTGTCCTGAAAATAAAAGACAGTAAGTTTCCTGCATTATTTTAGTACCTTCATTCTCCCTTATACGAGTAATAAGGTTGTTTCAAAATGTCTGGTCTCATTGCATCAAACAGCATCTGTTCAATAAATTAAATCACTGTTTTGTCTCCTAACATGCCATGATATGTGTGTTGATTCACTGTCACAGCACACAGTGCACATATTTCTGTGAAGAACGTTTGATTGATTCTCGAGTTATTTAAGAATTCTTCTTTTACTGCATATGGTCATAAAGGATGGTTATGAATGACTGTACAGAATGTGGATGAAAGCAGCAACAATGGTCTGTCTTAGGGCTTGTTAAAGCAGCAAAGAACATAAGACATAGCATGTCATCTATGAAAGCAGTTGTTCTAAAAGCATGTCCCTCCAAACTCCTGGATTCTATGCAACATTCTCAAGAGTTCCATTAATAGATTAGTCTATTCACACATTATGTCTCCCAAGGAAACCTTTAATTTTTTCTATACTAGTCTTTGAAGACCATTAGATACTTTGACCATTATGTAATCTCTATAGGTATGATTATTTATATTTCCTGCCAGCAGTGATATAGTTTCTTGGCCTTGCCAACAGAGGAACTTACATGAAACAAATCAAAATGGAAGATATGTCAGATGCTAAGTACAAATTTAACTAAATGTGGCAAGTTACAAAATTTCTTTGCCACTGATCTAATAGATGTTGGCACTATAAAGGAAATTTGCTTTGGGAGAATGGAAAGCAATAATTCTGAACATTTTCAGCAAGTACAGAAATTGAGCCTGAGAAAAAATTTTAATTCACATCTGTTCAAATTATGTGAGATTGATCAAGGGCAGTTTAAGAGTTTGTGGGATCCTAGGCCAGTGTTCGGTGCAGGGCCTTGGGGTACCGAAAAATGTGATGATGTGTGGGTGTGTCTTAGACACTTTATTATTTGAAGAGTGTAATCTTCTTGGATATAACGCCACATACTCCATTGATAGGTTGACTGTGAACAGACTACACGGCACTACATCCCAGCAGATAGTGCTCTGTGTGCCTGCCTCACAAAGTGCCCCATAAGCTGCAAGGTCCTAAGTCACTGCCTACTTTGTCTATGACTTATTCCACTCCTGGGATTGATGTTTTTGAGGATCTACATTCGTCCTTAAAAGTACCTTTGTCTTGAGCATGAAATTTTTTTCTGTACTGGTGAGTTTATGCCAACAGGCTACTGGAAGGTTAGTGCATCTAATAGTTTGCAAGACTAAATGGTTTTGTCCCATATACCATCAAGTTCTCTATTTGTCGTCATCACTTTATCACTTCATTTCACCACAGTTTTTCATTTTAATTTAACATTACCTATGGAAACTATCAACCATTTTGAGCTGTCCTCGCAAGTCCTTCTTGTTCAGATGGTCCAACATTCTAGCATCTACCAAACACTCCATGAAGGTGGTTCTGTATTGAGGTAATCCAAGTGATGGTAGCCATGCATTGCCAATCCATTCATGGTTCATATCCCCAAATGCTAATGTGGTTCGTGAAGTTTTAGGTGCTGAAGGACTTGTCAATGAGACCATCTCCTGGATTGCTAATCGTAGCTTTAACCGATGCAATGGACTGCTGCAATTATGAAGAACAGATACAGTTTAAACCCAAACTGTTTAAGCTTGAAAGTCTATACACTCATTTCATTAACCCGTTATAAAGTAGGTCTATACAATAATAAAAAGCAAAGCAGTTCTTACCTAATACCTATTTCCCTCTGGATTTCTGTATCACTGAGGGCACTCATGATAGCCCCTGATTTGACATTGGCACGGCATGCCGCTACATACCAGGCAGGCATCCCCACCCACAGTTCCAGCCAAGCCACTATGGTTGGTCCATTCCACAAAGCAAATGGAGTCCCTGCTTTCATTGCTTCTGCTAGAAGTTCATGTCTGGCAATAAGTGACAAATAGAAAATCACTCAGAACTATTCCATTTCCTTTGAACTGTTAAATATATATCTCTGATGTGAATATGTATATATAATGTAACAGAAGTGATCAATGCGTTGCAGGCAATAGCTCTGTACTAATTTCATATTTTCAGAGAACTTCATTGCTAATAACGTGTATTCAAACTTACCATCAAATACAGCTATATATACACACACATATGTTCTAAGTCTTACATATAGTTGTACTTGAGGGCACGCACAGACACAAGTAACTGTGAATTCTTATAACCAGAGACAATGTCTCCTATTGTACAAACACACCAATTATCATAAAGCAGTGACTTTTACCATAGGACACAAAATCGAAAGCATAAAATGAAGATCTCTTACTACAACTGAGGGAATAATGGGGACTATAAGATGGTTTATCCATCAGCTTAAGCTTACTGATTTTCTTTTATTAAAAGAAGATAAAAGGCATCACTCCCCTCTTAACTACCGCACTTGCATACAAGTTCCTTTATTTCTGGAAAAATCTGCATTTTAATATATATTTAAAACTTAAATTTTATCTTCATTTACAGGCACAATATTTATTTAATAATGGAATTCTTACAAAATGTAAGGAAGTGTAAATTTTTATGTGAATTTACTTTAAAACTGTATCAGGTGATTTATAACAGCATAATAATATTATGGATTTATCACATCTCTTTATAAACTGCTCTGGGTAAATATGAATATAGCATCACATACAAGAGTATTTTATTTTGTGCTTACTTTTTCTTCTTTCTCCTGTCAAAATCTCCCTTCTGGCCAAGCCCTCCACTAAGACTAAGTGAATCGGCAGCACTCATGTCAGCATCAACATATGATGAAGTCATCACAGCTGGGTCTCCGGGTGTTATGCCCATCATTGATGGTTCTTTTGATTTACCCTGTGAACAAGCCAAACAATACTAAGTGTCATTAAGGGCCGTGCCATAGCTCAAGTGGTTAGTCGCTGGCTTCCCACTGCGGCAGCTTGGGTTCGATCCCAGGTCTGGTCAAGTGGGATTTGTGATGGACAATGTGGCACTGGAGCAGGTTTTCTCCGAGTACATCGGTTTCCCCTGCCAATCTTCATTCCACTAATTGCTCCACAATCACCCTCACCTATCATCTGGGGCTGGTACAATAGGCCAGAAGTGGCTGTAGTACAAGGGACTTAGTCCCACCCCACTAGCAATAAAAAAGTGTCATTAAGAAGTAAATAACACAATTTAAAGGTGATCAGTAATGGAAGAAAAACATGACTCTCATTTTATCGAACTACCACCAAACAACGGCTCAAGATTATATAAAAATAACAGTGAATAAGACAGGAACATAACATCTGATTACATTAATTAGTGTATATTAAGAACCCAGTAGTCACTCAGCTGGTCAAGAAATTCCATGTCTTTTATGGAGTCTCAAAGCTGAAATGAGCTCTTCACTAGAGACTGTCCTAAGACAGTGCACTGAAACACCTTATTTCTCCTAGATTAATTTTATATTATGCTCCCATCTGGGAGCATGTGTCAGTGTAGTTGGTTGAGGCACTGTGCTACAAGCCAGAAGGTCACCGGTGTGATTCCTAATGAGGTCAGTGAATTTTTTTCAATTTATCTAATCCTTCCACCAGCAATATGGCCCTGGGATTGACTCAGCCTCTAACATAAATAAGTACCAGGAAGATTCCTGGGGGTAGAGGGCAGCTGGCATGTTAGGCTGACAATTTTACCGCCATCTGGTAGCCGACTGTCTAGAAGATATGGGAGCCTCAACCCCTCACACTCCTATGGACCTTCATGGCCTGTTACAGGGGCAGATTTACCTATTCTCCCATCTATGTACAGACTTCCCAGGTTATGCCTTCCCTTAACGTTTCTAATTGCCATCTTGTATATACTGTGTATTTCCCTCCTGTCACACTCATTCAACCCTCTTGACTGGATCACAGGAATAATATTACAATGCAACTTATTATGTAATTTTCTCAGTATTCCTGCTATTTCCTCTCTCTTGGGTCCAGATATTCCCTCAGCACCCTATTCTCAAACATATTCAATTTACATCCTTAATATGATAATATAATGCTTATATAAATATTAATAGAAATTCTGTCAACATACCTATTAGTAATACCCAAAAGTAATAACTCCCATTTTCTTATGTTCTCTGTTTGCACTTAATTACATTACACCAGCAGTAACTAAAGACTATCACACAATAATTTGATGACAGTAAATAATGAATTGCAAAGGACATGGGAGGAATCAGTCATGGCCATATTTAAAGCACTATCTTAGCATTTTCCTGGAGGACCTGGAAAATGCACCAGTTGAGATTTGAATCAGGAACTTCCCAACATAAGCATGAACTATTACTGCTTCAGGAAACATGCTTGGTCCATTTTCTTATATAATTATGTGATGTACATGTCATGTCACTGTCATCAAAGTGCTGTGTCTTATCATCAGAAAGGAGTCTGTGAGAATTACTTCAAAATCAAATGTAGCAGTTATACATAACAGTCCGTAATTTGTCACCACCTCCTCTAATCCTATCATATTAAACCACTTTTGCCTGGAGACAATGGCAGTATGTTCCCTCAAAAGTTGTAACAACAGAAGATAATGTTACAATTCAGAAAACTACACGGCATATACATACATGAATGGCTGGCAATATGCATTTACAGCTTACCTTCTCCTTTTTACTGAAGAATCTACCCAGCTGTGACTTGATGCCTTTTTTCTTCTGTGCAGCAGCAGCAGCGGCGGCGGCGGCAGCAGCTACAGAGGCATTGGCTGCTGCTGGCACAGGAGTGCTGGCAGCATTCTTGTGCAATGAATCTTGACTGCTGTGACGAGAAGACAGAGGAGAGGGGGGTGTGGAGTAACCTCCGGGCCTGCACCAACATACACACACAACACTAACTAATTTCTACTCTACGCCACACCATATGCACCTCGAGCAGTAGCAGACATGGACACAGCAATGCTAGGAGAAGCTCACGTGGACCAAGTTTGTTACATCACCATTATAAAACATTTCATGTGAAGCTGATTAAATGGAACTACCTGGATACGTTTTCTTGGTTGATAGTTACCCAATTCCATAGTCTCACAGACTTTTATATGAAATGTAGAGAAAAAAGCTGAGATGTTATGACAGTCAAGAGTTAGAAATTGATGCAGTCCAAGACATAGGGATACACATGTTGAATAAACTATATGCACTTGAAGTGTCAAGATGAGAGACTCTGATCTTGTTCAAACATTCCTGGTGCCCTCAGAATTGACTGCATGCAAGTAATGTAAGCAAACAAATGTTCGATGAGCAAATGTAAATTGTAATTGTAATAAGTTTAAATTACTGTAAACCACAGCATCTTGATGAGGGTCAACAATGGGTACTTCAATCAGTGCAGGTTTAGTTTAATTATTTAGTGTCAAAGTCATTAAAGACAATGTGCAAATGGGAAAGAGAAATGGACTGAACTAGAGGGAAACTGAATTTCATTCATTAAAGTTTTGTCCTTCAAATATTCCACATGAATTAGCTTTTTCTTGAACATGGATTTGTATTCTGAAATATTCTTGTATGCTAGGCAGCATTTCAATAACAGATGCTGCAAGTGGATAAATTATACTGCTAAAGATTGAGTTGATGGGTTTACGTGCCCAGGTTTTGCAATTAGTGGAAAGAGAACGTAGTACTATCTGAGAAAACAGAAGGACTCTCTGCCATGAGATATGATACCTGAACTCCAAAAAGGATGTATGAAATGTCAGTGTCACTTCAAATACCTCCCTGTTTATGGTGGTGACATAACAAACTCTCTCACAGCCCTATGGTGCAGAAAGAGACAACAACTCTCAATGTGGCATCTTCAAGAGACTCCTAGCAGCAAACATACAAATGATTACTTCTCATGCAGTAGAACAATGATTATTCAATACAATTTGCAATATTATAGCTTTAAAACATAATAAATTCTCTATGGGACTGTTTTAGACATTTTTATGGTACCAAGAAAGTTTCAAAACTTAAAGTATAGGGCTAGTAAGAGGGCTATTTGGGCTGCACCACAGCTCAAGCGGTTAGTCGCTGGCTTCCCACCGTGGTGGCCCAGGTTCGATCCCGGGTCTGGTCAAGTGGGATTTCTGGTGGACAAAGTGGCGTTGGGGCAGGTTTTCTCCAAGTACTTCGGTTTCCCCTGCCAATCTTCGTTCCACCAATTGCTCCACAATCACTCTCACCTATCATCTGGGGCTGTACAACATGCCAGAAGTGGCCGCAGCACATGGGACTTAGTCCCACACCCCTAGCAATAAAAAAACAAGAGGGCTATTCAGAAAGTAACCTCTAGTGAGCTGGTAACAAAACAACCAATGAGAAAGAAATGTCATTGTACACAATTATATGTATTTTTTTTATTGCTACTGGGGTGGGACTAAGTCCCTTGTACTGCGGCCACTTCTGGCCTACTGTACCAGCCCCAGATGACAGGTGAGGGTGACTGTGGAGCAATTGGTGGAATGAAGAGTGGCAGGGGAAACTAAAGTACTCCAAGAAAACCTGCCCCAGCGCCACTTTGTCCACCACAAATCCCACTTGACCAGACCAGGGATCAAACCCAGGCCGCCACAGTGGGAAGCCAGCGACTAACCGCTTGAGCTATGGCGTGGCCAAATTATATGTAAATACTTAAGCTATTTCTCAATGTAGTCACCATAGGAATTGAGAGACTTGTTATTTTGGGGAATAAGTTTATGTGTGCATGTGTCAAAGAAGTCTGCCACATGTGAGCTCACCCATGTTTTGACACCTTCCGTCAACTTCTCATTACTGTTGAAGCACTGTGATCACAACCAGTTCTTCAGGTAGGCAAATTGGTGGTAGTTGCTTGGATCAAGATCAGGGCTGTAAGGAGGGCGGTCAAGCAACTCCCAGTTTAAATGCTCCAGCAGTGCTCAAGTGCATGCAGCTATATGCAGACTCACATTGTCATGGAGGAGCACTATACTAGATGTCAGTATTCCAAGCTTTTTCTGAATGGCCCTAGGCCATTTCTTTAGCATTTCACAATACAAAACGTGGCTGAGCTCATAGGAGGCAAACTTATTTTACACAAGCATACAAAATTATACAAGTGCCTCAATTCCAACAGTGACTATGTTGAGAAGTAGCTTAAGCATGTACACATTTTTTATTCATAATACAGTTTTTCCTTTCATTGTTCATTTTGTTAACAGCTCACCTGAGGTTACTCTCCGAACAGTCGTCATATTAAAGATGGTTAGACAGATATTAACATTTTTGAAACAAATCATTTAAAAAAGACTATTCAGTCAATCTTTCATGACTTAACTTTTCATTTATGGTATAATATTCTTATGATATGGTAGAGAAGGGTATTAAGTATCAATTTAAAAACTCATAAACTTAAATACATGAGTCTATTAAAATATGTACACATCCAGTTCAGACATCATAATTTAAAAATCTGTCATTTTACACCTTTGGCATTATCACCATACTAAATGGTAACAGATGACTGGAGGGTGGAATGCTCAACTTTCAGTTCACACTGTTCAAACCCTTCCAGCAATGCATAAGAGCTTAAAATTTTACAACACATATCAAACAATTACAGAGATCAAATTGTTATTATAGGGGCACTTTTATCAGCAATCAGAAGTTCTGAGGAGAATTTCTTTCAACTACTTCTTTCTACAAATGAAGCTAGTGTGAGCTGACAATTATAAAATTTTGTAATTCATTTTACTGCATAATTTTCATCAGACCAGATTCTGACTAACGGAGGCCTTTTAAGCTATCATTCCAATGATGTCTGTGAAATCTACATACTTTCATTTAAAGACAGATGGGTGCAAAATTTTATACAAATCTCTGCATCTCAACATTTAAAAACAATTAAAATAAAGACACGCATGTTACTGTACATATGTGGCAAGAATTTATTTAATGAACAATCAGTGTTCTACAGCATGAAGCTAGTGTACACAAAATAATATAGAGATGAAGTAGAAAATTAGAAGCCTATGGAGTAGTAATGAAAACTGCAATAAAATGTTTCTTGTAATTCAGTAGAAGCAGCAGCAGTAAGAGCACGAGCAGCAGTAGCTAAAACTAGCACACCAATGTGATACCACTATACTGATTCAAGCAAATGAAGGTAGCTAGGGAATGAATTTTATTTAACCTCTCAACTGCTAAGCTACTTTCATACATTTCTCGTTATAAAAAGCCCTCAAGAAGTTCTGTAGGCAGACTTCTGTAGAAGATGAATTTAACGACAACGTGTAGACCTTCTAACATAGCCAAATCCACATCTCTCAACTTTTAAAGCACACCAGAATTCCTCTTTCTTGTAAAACGTTCTTCTCTTCCCAGTACGACCTGGTTAATTCTCAAAGACAATGTGCCCCAACATTATGGACATATGGGTTACAGAATCTGACCTATAAGGAAACTATAAAATGTGACAATAAAACTGACACATGGATCATAAATTTTCCCATATGGAAATTTGGGATAAACATTCGATTTTTAATACAAGATTAATTAGAACAAAATATTAATGTCAAATTATTCTTTAAAAGAAATTATTATTTGTTAAGAAGTTCATGTCCCATATGCATGTGGGTTAGTATCTGACCAATGGCTGGCCTAGGCACAGTGCCCGGGGGGGGGGGCTGGTAATGTGGATGTTATTCCCATCTTACTTTACTCTGTGTACTGTACTATCCTTATTTAATATGTCTGAGAAGAGGCCATCAAATTCAAACTCAAGTATTACACCTAAAGGAGTATGGAAAGGAATTATATATAGTTCATATTAAACACTTGATAAAGCATATTTTTATTACAGCTGTGGATTAAAACAAATCCACAGGAACACTTATAAAATGGAAAAACAGAGTTCATGTTGCAGAATTTCATGACATGGAAATATGTCAAAGAACATAATCTGGGGGGGGGGCACTGTATCTGATTATTATATAAAATGTTCTCCTGAGCCTGCTTAGTTAAGTGCAGCAGACATATGTGATGAGTATGAAAACATTATTCTAGTAAAGAGGTAGACTGCAACCATCATCTCCATGGACATACCTTGGAGCCATTACATATGGAAAAATGGGGTTTTACATTTTGCTATATAACAAGCGACATTCATGCCTCACTAAAAGGGGGGATCAGTTGACCTAAGAAACTGACTGCCAAGAATATAAATTGTCCTACATGCAAAGTTCATTTGAATTATTAAACTGTGCTACAAATGTGGACATGTCTTATGCAGCCATTGTGTTGTGACATGTAATAAAGAGAAGGGTAGACAGGGGAAAAAAATGTACAAAATGCCATACAAAGAAACTAGAACGTCAGATATTTCACGATGAAGATAAGAGTGATGATATAAGGGCAAAATCATTATAGTAGTAGAGATGATTGTAATAATGAAACCTTACAGAACTGAACAAAAACAACCACATATAATTTACAGATCATCACCAAAACCACATCTTTTTTGTGGTGAATTGAAATTGTTAAACTACTAGCTCTATCTCACAGACTAAAACTCTGATTCTGGAAGCCATTTCAAATCACGAGTCCGGCCAAACATTGTGGCACACAAATTTGTTACAAGGCATAACTAAACATACTCCAACATTACACCCATGCTGACTAAAACGGGAATGAATGCTGCATATACAGATCTGCATAAACTGGGACACCTTATGCTCAGGGTTTACTGGGTGTTCAGACTTTGTCCTTCATCTAGCATTCTGAAGAATAAAACACTTTAGGAAATGGATCTGTTTCTGTCCTCATGTGGAAAGGTGGGAGGCATATACTCTGTTGAGCCTGTTAGAAAGTGGTAACCTCAATCACTGGACAGCCTAAGTCAGTACAGCTACAACTAACTACATATCATTATACTACTCATATATAGGCTGTACTACATGTATGACTAGGGGGGGAGGGGCTTACAAATGTCTTGTCTGCTGAAAATAAGAGCATATGAAAGAGAACAATATTTTTCAGCAGTGTTGTAGTGGCATATTTTGAGGCAGTATGATGGCAGTACCAGATTATTAGCACTGAATTATTCATGATCATATGAATTTTCACTGACACACAGCAACAACTGCAAACCCCTGATCCATGACAACAAAATGCATACCTATCTTTCTTGGATCACTGCAGCATTAAGAATATGGAGCATGACAAATCTGGAGTCTGATCTGTAGCATGGGCAAAAATTTTGTCACTGAATCATGATCATATTTGTCTGCAGGTCTGCCAGCAGAGCCATGTTATTTCAGTTTATTTAAACTGTTCTATCCTCTCTGGAAGCTGAAACAACTCAGCTGGTATAGAGATAGGCCATGGGCTGGATGGGCAGGGTCAGATTTCTGGCAGGGGCAAGAGTTTTCGTCTTCCCCATAGTGTTCAGACTGGATGTGGGCTTCACTCTGTCTCCTACCAAATGGGTACTGGGGGCTGTTTCCCCAGGGGTAAAGTGGCAGGGGAGTGAAGCTGACCACTCACCCCTATCTAGTGCCAAGGTAAAGAATGGACGAGCTACACCTCAAGTCACAAATACATCTTCGTTGTGTGATGCTTACTTAATCAAGTATAGAAACAACTTTATCTTTACTCTATCTACTCTGAGCATCTCATAACTCTGTTTCCAACACACTTCAAAAGAAATGCTAGTGTCAGAAGAAAGCATGGGCTTGAACTAAACCTCATTTCCACCAGTTCCATGAGAAATTACCTATGTACCAGTGTGTGTATGTTTTCTTTATGAAATGGCCCTATGCATGAACTAAAATGAGCAATAAATACAAATAAAAAGTGTACTTCTTGGTGAAGTATCATGAATCTGTTAACTACAGTGAGTATGCCACTGTTTTGGGAGGAATCCTGCAAATAAGTTTCATATCTGCTGCTACAGGATAAGCTTATGGTTCCCATGCAGTATGAATAATCTTCAGGTGGCAGTTACAATAAAACAATTTAAATTAACTTAGTGACCAAGGATAAAAATTATTTCATACTGTAACAGCAAATAGATGCTATAAAACTGAAGCTACAAATTTTCTGTCTGTGGTCTAAATTGCGTAACGCAATAAAAGAAGGGTGGGACTCATATTTCCATGCTAAACAAACTTCATGACAACTTGAAATATAAATGTGCAATCATTCATAGGCTAAAGGGAAAAGAGTGAATTTCTGTGCTGTAATCTACATGCGAATCAGAGGTCAGCTTAATGATGGTACATCACAGCCACTCAATAGATATTATGCCATACAAAATGGATATCAAATATATGGAATAATGTTGGCTTAGCATAATTTATTCTTTTGACACCCAGTTTCAACATAACTTAAGAAGTGGATGTACCTTATCACAATTATTTCAGTTAAGGAACAAATTTTACTATTATATCTGATAGTAGGTGAGATTCATTTCAGTACTTCTGTAATTCTAGAAGTTCAAACCCAGCAATAAAACCATTAAGGCTCAATTATATTCTTCTTTATTAGTTTTGCTGTTATTGACTGATAACATATTACTGTTACTGCTGAGAGGATAACCCAGACTTGGCTGTGAGTTAAACACCTTTAAGCACATAACCTCCACACAGATAAATTGTGGTGGAACAGATTTGAGAGTTTTGAGAAATTTAACCTGAGTGCGAGGCCAGTGGGAGGCAGCATGGCCGGAGAGCCCGCTCGCCTGCGCAGTGGAAAAACAAACATGTATGGCAGATAAGTAATACAGAGTTTGCATATAAAGATATTATCCTGTCCTAAGATAACCTGGTCCTGATTCCATGTTGAAAGTTACAAATACAATTACATTCTCCCATTTAATATACTATATAGTATACTGAATCAAAACAGGTGATGTGATACTCCTAACATGAAAAGGATCAAAACCATCACCTATCATATGGTTTCTTCATAGAATGAAAACCACAGTCCTGAGTTAAAACTGGTTCTAGAAGAAAAAATTATAGTATTAACATACAGAGATTGTTCTTTATCATCTGCTCATCCTCACTTGGCCCTCTGTTAAACCACTAACACAAAATGTTCACATTTCTTCAAGTTTGCTTATAAATCTATTAAAAATGTTTTATTATGCAGCAGTAGCAAGTTTACCTGCTCACCACTGTATCTTAGTGAGCAGAGCATACTATCTGATTTTGTTAAAATAATGAGTATGTTGTTAATCAGAAATAAATGCATGTAGTAATGGCACTATCACCTATATCAATTAATTTCTAAACAAATTTCAATTCATAATTGATGAGGAAGTTCACTGAAAGGTACAGCAAGTACTAGAAGACTTAACCCAAAGGAGTGTACATAATTTTTCAAACAGCAGCTAACGGAATTGTCATTTGCTGATTATATCTAAGTTACAAGGTGAGAGCTCTTCAGGTGTCTCTCAGGTAATGCCAGACCTTTCACTTTTATATTTTTTCTGTATCCAAAAGAAATATAAATTGCTGCAAAAGCATATTACACTCTTTGGGTATTTTTGTCATGGTGGTCTGTTGTGAGGTCTAACCAAGAATGACTGAGAACAGCTAGTTCATACCAGATAATGAGTCTTGGTATCAAAACTACTGAACCAAAGGAGGTTATTGTTGTTGTTATTATTATTATTATTATTCTACCACCATTAGATAGCAGTAAATCATAGCCATCCAGTCTACTTCCTATCTAGGAAACTACACAACAGAAAAAAAAAAAAACTTGGTGATTTTAGTCTGCAAGTGAACTATACCGACTGAGCGACCGCTGCTTGTCGGCGAACTTTAGTGCCAACTTTTTAGCAGATAGAGGGTGTTGCATGGTCAGCGCAACAAATCCCCACAGTCATTAATTCCGGCTTTCTAGACTGGAGCCATTAATTCCTTCAAATAGCTCCTCAATTATCATCACGAGGCTGAACCGACTCTGTTCCAGACCGATTACTTCTCAGAAAAATCTGGCAGTGCCGGAAATCGAACCAGGACCTCTGGATCTGTAGCCAGGAACGCTGACCACTAGACAACAGAGGTGGTCCACTAATTAAAAACTATACATTTTAATTTTTGGTTTGGTTTGTTTACTACCAACTAATGCAATTCTCTTGACTTTCCATTTATGGCATGTCACAAATATAAGCCATTATCAGTACTGCAGTTAAAGACTGAAAAAAAAGAACACTGATGCGATATTAAAACTCTTGAAGACATATTTAAAGTTAAGCGTGAATCATCTGTGTGAAAGTTGCCACTTCTATAATGAACATACACAACTGTGTTCTTTATGAGCATTTGCAATACAAGATAAAAGCTCCTATTCAAAATGTTCCCAAATTGCAGTTTCTGTAATCATGCAATACTGAAACCTCATCCACTTCTAACACTCCACTTTTCATTACCAGAAGTGAATTTTCCTCAGTTTTCTTGCTCAATGGAGTGTTTCAGGATTAATGTAGATTACCTGCGAAGTTCCTCCTGGCTTTGTGCTAATGCTTGAGCGACCCTCTCTAGCCTGAGTGATCTTGCAGTTAGAGGACTAGCTGCACCACTGCTTTCACCTCCAGTTGTAACAGAATGAAGTTCTTCCTTTGAAAGCTCTGCTGACAGAGGTGCCAACTGAAGCTGCATACAGAAATTATACATTTATAACCTTCTGGCAACTTCACATAATTCATTTTAGTAAGTGTCCCATGGAAGCCACCTCATATTACAAAAAAAAAATCATGTCTACATTGTGAAATAAGACTACAAGCTGTTTTGTTTTTGTACAGTGAAATCTCTCACCAGTGTCAATGTGCAACAATAGTTGACTTTAATTTTTATGTATTAAAATGATAATAATAAAAAAGCTGATATTATACTTCTCTTATGGTGTTGATGCCTTATATTAAGGGATATCAAACTTACCCTCATCCACTGTTGAGATAAATTCTTAACTTGTCATTAATCCAAAATTCATGACCAAATGAACTGCAACTCAATAATTGCACGCAAAGTCAGAAACTAATTAACTGTATATCACAAATCTGGATGTAATACACTGTGTTGCACAAAGGGAAGACTCAGATGTGAACTCATATTATTTTAATTATTATATTATTTAGAATATTACTTTTAGCTGCGGAATTCACATCTAAACAGGTTTTGTCCACAGCATATCTATATTTGATAATTTCAAGAAACATGTTACAATCATAAACCAAAGAAAATTTCTCTATTTATCAACAGTTCAAACTCAAAATGTTTTGAAAGATAAACTACCTATTTTTAAACTGGTAAATCAATCACAGAATTATAAAGTGAATGACATGGGTCTGAATCACAAAAGAGTATTGGTATTTAACTATTCTCTAGTATATCTAATTGCATTAAATCCCTCCCAACCTATCCGTCAGCTAGGGGTAAAGACAGTTCAGGTCAGGAGCTCCAGTCATTGCCACTATCTGAAAACTTTAGGTAACCTTACTTCAATGTTCCACACATGCTGTAATGACATGAGTGCTTTCACCTTCTACTAGAGATGTATAACAATCTGTATCAAAAGCAATACTGCCTTCGTGCAAACAGTGTGGCATGTTCTAATTAAATCTCTGCACAGTCACCTTCTATTTACAATCCTACATTAATGACTTCAGGTACTCCATTTTCACTAAATCAGAAGTTTAAACAATTAACTCATGGAACAGAGTCCTTCTCGAGAAGTTGACAGTCGCTCAATTGGTCAATATATTCTCCACATATTACAGAAGCTGAAGGTCTGAAACAGTCCACCACTGGGTTCTACCCAGAGGCAATATAAGATGCTATATACGATCCATGAGTGTGTGAGTTACTAATTGTAGGAGTGGGATAGTATTGGAGCTTCAAATATGCCTATTGAACCAGCCACTGATGATACTTGAGTATGGAGCACTGATGGAACCATCAGCATGGTAAAACCAAACTGCTAAGAGAAAAGCCTGCCCAAGTGCCATTCTATCAACAACAAACCTCAAATGGGACTGAACTCAGGACTCCATAAACGAGTCTTTGAGAAGACAATAGTCACCTAGGTATTCAAAAAATCTCCTGCCTTTTATGGAACCTGAAATTTCATTGTTGTGTTCTTGGAAGCCCATCACTGGCCCATACCCTGATCCAGATGAGTGCAGTCCATATTCCCAAACTCTCATTGCAGACTGAAAGCACAGTTTTCTGGGTTGTAATGTCATGTAGCTTGGTAGAAGTTTTCCAATGTTCCTCTGAAATGTCAGTGGACTTCTACTGAACTACATGGCATTACAACATTATAGTTGTGGCTATCAGAACTTCAGATCCAACATGTATTGTTAGGTGACTAAAACTGCATCTTTGTCTTGAAGCTACGAGTAAAACATCTCTCGAACTGGCAGTCAACATACAGTACACCTAATATCCATTACTGTGACAGATTTCACTGTATTTTACATATTCATTCTAGAAATCACTACAAGATACAAGGATAACAGGTGTGTATGAAACATATAAATTCACATATACCAAAGCATTTATAAATAATTAAATAAAAATATTTATCAAATTAATTCACAGTACTACAAAGCTCTGATATAGTAACATATAAAAGCATTATGTATGCTGCAATGGCGACACTGTCAGAAGAGGTTCAGAAACTACAGTATGAAAGAAAGCTGAGGTTACAAAGAATCAAAGAAATAAAAGCAAAAACAGCAGTAAGAAAGGGTTGAAAGCCACTGAAGTGAGGAAATAGAGTAGAGGAAGAAGTGAAGTAGTACCTGAGGAAAGGAGGAACAGTAGACAAAGGGATAATTATAAAGAGAATGAGCCAAGTCAATCAAAGAACTTCAAACCTCAGAACTGTTATCTTCTGTATAACTGAGATTCTGTTACATATTAGACATTTATACTTTACATCAGAAGCGCTTATTAATGAAGGGGGACACAAGCTCAGAAATTTAGGCAGTGAATTGAGCTTGAAGGCAGGGTGCTGAAGGAAGTTGATTAGAAAAGTGAACACTGATGCTAAAAGCCATTATCATCAAATCAGAAGGCAGCTGAAAATTCTGTGCTCATGATACAATTATGTAATTTACATGCAGTGCTTGGTTTCTCAAACCGTATCACCATGGTTAACTTTTAGTCCGCAAGTGAACTATACCGATCGAGCGACCGCTGCTTGTCAGCCAAGTTAATGCCAACTTTTACGGATAGAGCGTGTCGCGTGGTCAGTGCAACAAATCCCCACGGCCGTTAATCTCGGTTTTCTAGACCCGAGATCACCATGACTACCTTAGAAAATTTGGATGATGCAGTCTTCCATGAAAAGTACAAGTACAAAACACAGTATGGCAACAGAATACCAAACAGATAACTAACTCCATGAAGCAGCTGATCCCCACATGGCTGTTTCAGAAATTCCCTCAACTTTTATGGAAACCAAAGATGTATTTACCATGTCCATGACAGATCATCAATGAATCCTATCCTGAGTGAAATGAATCTAGTTCACATCCTATTTATTTAAGATCCACTTCAATATTATCCTCCCATTTATGCCTAGATCTCCTAAATGGTCTCTTCCCTTCAAGTTTCCTAACTAAAATTCTGTACGCTACTCCAACAGGCACTACACAGACCCACCTCCTCCTCCCTCATCTGAAAATCCTAATTATTTGATCTGAGGGCCTCATGGCAGTGAATATTAACATTATGTTCTTTTGGGATGTGATGTGAAGTCTGACAGATGTGTACCAGTGTTTTGAGCTGTCTCCATTTTCAGGGTAGAAGAAAGTTACACAAGGCGAGCCCTAATAAAACTCAACATATTTTTAAGAAATTAAGGTTACATCTGAATATATCCAGGGTAATGACAACTTGTGTTTAAACAACAGCAACATGGAATGTCTTCTAGATGTAACACATCATCACACTTGATCACTAAACACAAACACAGTTGTCATGTATAAAAGTTACCAACACATAATGTTATATATTTAGGTCACCACTGCAGAACTTTAATGTTAAACATTCATGCATTTTAATCACATGATTAATATCTGCATTGTGAATAAACTTTCATTCTAGCAGACTGGCAACAGCTACTGAGCTGAAAATGAAGATTTCAGTTGGCTATTAACACTGTCTTGGAAAGCTACATATTAAATCTGTAACTAACAAGGAAAATGGCTGTAACACCTACTGGGAATATACTTATAGGTAACACAAAGTTTTAGTTTTCCAAAGACAAAACTGGGTGAAGTTCTTGTAACAGATGAATTCAGTATCACTCCCAAGGTCACTAAATAAATGTACACAATACTCTAGACCTAGGTCAAACATTAAGTCTAAGTTGTGCTTCTCCTCAGAAATCACAAAGCATGCCAATGTACAGGGTGCAAAGGATCAAACACAAGAGTGGAAATAGTCATATTGCAGTGAGAACAACTAAAGACAGAACAGTGAGACAGAGCAGGCTGCAGACAAGATCAGAGAAAGTCACTTTTCACTCTTTCAAGCAAGGTGGGGCAGGCAGGAACCATTCTGTCTACATCTACTGGGAGAAGGGCAACTCTCCACCACACAAAATACTTTTCACTGCAATTGCTTAAGAATATTTAACACAAATGTTTATTTATGAACATGAATAACTGTACATACCATTTAAGATATAAAATAAATCCATAAGAAAGAAACACCCAAACAGCTTTTTGGATTACTTCTCTGGTCATTTATTTACTTATATGCTTGAAGCATATATAAATGAAAAGATTTGTACATTTATGATGCAGAGTCAACTGTCAGCTAAGCATTTTGTGCTGTGGACTTGTGACCGGCACTATCTTTCAGAAGCAGCATACTTCACAGTAGTTTTTACATAAACCAATAGGTTACAGATTCACAACAACACGGAAAGGGTGAGGTAATGCTAATCAGCATGAAAGGAGTTTTCATCCTTTTTCAAATTTCATACAGCACACCATGTTTCTCTTTATCTTCTGTACACCGTGTCTGTAGTAAGGTCACGCGGTTCTATTTTTGCTCCATAAAGCCCCCACTTCCTTCAGATCTTTCATATTGATAGACAGTACATCATTCAGTATTTTATCATGACTTACCTTATAACTTTAATTACTTCAGCTAAACACTCTTATGTATACTGATGTACTGACTAATCAGTAAAGCAAACAGGATTGAAATTATCTTAAGAGATGTGAAAAACTGACTTGAAGTATGCCAATCTTGTGACTGTTTCCTTGCTTTTGCTTTGTGTAAGGTGAAGATAATGAAATCTAAATCATTCTTAACTTACGGTGGTTACATGCAACATATGGGTTCCTGACAATACTTTGCTTTACATGTGTAACATTCTGTTTTGACTTTGGATCACATTATCTGCATGACAATTTGGTCGATGCTGTTTGATGAGCTATATCTAATTATGGGCATCAGAAACTGAAATGAAATTATTCATTAAACCCTCAGAAGGTGATAAAGACCAAAAAATTAATGCCAACAGTACAACACAAAGCAATAACTTCAATAGCTTCTGATACAAGTTTTCTAAACTTCTTCACCCAAGAACCAAGAAACAAGTCTACAGCCACTCCTCCAAAAAATTCAGTCACTAATCTGAAGTGAATCTAAGAGTTGCTACCTATGCCAGTAATTTAGTGGTGAGAAATAATCACCCCTCAACGCCATTCTATCTTGAGTCTCTCTTATTAATCAAACTCACCTCCTACATAATACATGTGCAAGTGACAATGAAGAAGAAGAAATGTGTACAAATACCTGATGACATGGGTTTCTATTACATTACTTAACTCCATGGGGACTATGGAAAGAGATGCCAGAGGAAGGAATGGGGTAGATAAACTGAAGTAGGGAATATCCCCATGCCTGGCCACTGGTCAGCCGTGCCCTGGTAACCTATACGAACCTGGCTAGCGGGCAGTGACTCGGATAGTTGGCCTGGGCTCAAGGTGGAGGCATACTGATGCAGGTGGGCCGGAGACATAGAGGCAGGGGCCTAGAAAAACATACCTGCTGTCACCACAACACCCAGAGCCAGAGTTACAGCTGCTTTCACAAAGAAACACCCCTCAGAATGAAAATGGTGAACTTTCAGTTAAGAAGTAATAGCAAACTTGAATTAAATGTATCCAATAACACATGTCTCTATCTCCTTATCTAAGGCAGGGGTTCCCAATCTTCCTGGGGTAAGCAGTCAATATAAGAGATTAAAAAAAGAAAAAAACTGGAGAGCTGTCATGAAGTTATATAACAGCTGGCTTTGAAGATTTTAATATTATGATGTATTATTTAAAGATATATATACCAGTGTAATACATAACTTCTATCATATATATATAAATATAACTAATGTCACTTTTATTGAGTGGAAATTCTTCAGAATGCCAAGAAAAACTAATTTTTCGAACAAATACTGTGATACTGGAACAGCATCCAAATACTTCAACATTAGTAAGTTGAATTTTTAAATGCATATGATCTGGGTATCTTACATGCTCGTGCACCCAGTAAGCCATCTACAAGTACCACAGAAAAACGGATAAATGGTTGGGTAGCCCTGCCATTAGATACACAACTATACAGAGTGGGGTGCGAGGACATGGCAGTTTTCATATTATTGCTATGGGAGATTGGTTAGTGTGGATGGGCTGGCTGTTGCACACACATACTCTTCTATGTGGAGTTTAGTTGCCACAGAGAACTGGCTAGTGAATCAACATGTGTTAGCAATGATAATGTATTCTGAAACTAAATCAACAATGCAGCTGTAAATATGTTTTCAGCTTAAGTTTTGTGTCCCAAGACAGGCAGAATTCCTTCACATAATACAGTTTTAATGTGGCTTGATGATTTTAATATTCATGGCACTGTAATGAACAATTCTGTTGGCCCTGGATGTTCAATGGACACATCAGATATCAATGAAAGAGTCCAAAATGAACTGCAAAAGAGTTCATCACACTCAGCAATGTGACATGCAGCCTCCTCAAAAATCTCAAGCAGGTTCATTTGGAGGGAGAGAGGTGAGCCAAGATAACTTAACTGCATCCACTACTCTCACTGTTTCTGAAACCATTTTCCATATTTTTCATCCAGTCTCCCACAGCAGCCCAAAGAAAGAACACCATGTTCTCACACTTTACTCTGTACACAATATGCCCCATGCTGGGAAATTTCACTTTTATAAGCACTCTTTTAGTTAATACTGGTAACTCTAATCACTCTCTGGCCATACACAACAGAAAATTGTACTGATGGCCTCTTCAAGTTAATTTCTGTCCACATAACCTTCTGACAGCCAGGCAAGCCATGGCTGCTACCGACCCAAAAAGCTTTGAACACGGCCCCACTTGACCTCATTCAGCCCTAACAACACTCATGTACTAAGAAATAGAACTAAAAGAGCATAGAACACATAACTAGTGAACATATTTTCATTGACCACAAAGTAACCCCAAAGAAATAAGGCATTAGTAAGGGAGAAGAAAAGGAAAAATCTATTACGGTAAAAATAAATAAACCGGACAATTTTAATGGCTGTTGCAAAATATAAATTAACAATATCAAATACTTCACGTTATAAAAAAGTATCAATGCTTTTTAATATTGCTTACATATTTCTGTCAATGTAAAATAAATAAATTATATTCATATACTGTCTTCTTACAGATGTTAAACTGCCAAATTCTGAAAAACTATATGACTACTATAGTGTGCAAACCAAAACTTTTAACAGCAAACAAACATCAGCTCTTCTTCGTTCACTATTGCGGGAGCCCCATCATTATGAATACTTTGTTTTGATCATATAACTTTCTTTTACTTAATCATTTTGTAGGGGTGTCCTGCCACATTCTGTTGTGTTTACCCTGTGTTGTATGTCAAAACTAGCATAAACAAGATGCAACATATGTGTACTTGCTGCACTACTTGTGACCAAGATGCATGAGTACACTGAGAGTAACACAGTTCACTGCATACAGAACTAACATATTATCAGCAGTTTTGACATTTTAAGCCCATGTACTTTGAAGTCAATAATTTTTTATACATTTACATTCAAAATAAAGAGGTGATTATGAAAATTTTACAGTGTGCTACTAATGTTAAAAACAGAAAATATTAGAGATCCTTCTGATTTCAATAGTTACTTTAAGAACACTCCATCTCATGCACACATATTCATTGCCAACATAACTGACTAAAAATCTGCTGAGGCTCAAAAGTCAGCTTTTGGTACACCCTTCTGAGATGTTTCCCTTATAAAAAATTTACATTTAATTTATTCACAAATGTTTCAGGATTTAGCTCCGTGTGCACACGAACACATAAACTTGTATACAGAGGTTCATATGCCACCAGTGGCTAGGCGTATTACCGATGTGTAAAATGGTTCTCTCACTACTCAGAATCAAAGAACTGAACTGGATATAAGAAAGGGATTACATACTACATGTGTCATCATTATGTAATATATAATTATCACCGTATTTGAATTTTCAGTCATCTTGCCTGCTTCAGTAGCCATGTTCTGTCACTGCTTCTGACAAAGTTGAACATACCTGAAGACACTTCTAAGAAATATCCAAATCATGGAGTTGGTAAAGTAAATGTGGCTTTGTGTTTAAGCACTATGCTATGAAGATGCATGGGGGAGGGGAAATACAGTTCCATCTCTACTTAAACTTGACACTAGATGGAAGTGAATGGTCAGTTACATATCCAAGTTGCTTTACTCTGGGGAAACAATCTCAATACCCAGTACCCATTAGACAGAAGGCTTGACAGGCTCCAGAGCTTGTACAGAGACCATGGAGAAGAAAAAAAAATTCTAGATTTTGCTGGGAACTGAGCTCCAGTTCCTCACTGGACCCCCAGAGATGATCTGGATGCTGCAGAGAAGAGGAAAATCTCTTGCCCCTGCTAGGAATTGAAACCTGATTCCTCAGCCATCCAGCCAGCAGCATAACCACTATACTCACTGTCCTATTCCAGCTCATGACCACAGAGATCAATATATATAAATTACATAACAAAGAAGAAGATAAAGTTATCCTTGTGTTTAACCCTTTCACTGCTAGTATGTTAAGTAACTTTCAGTACCCACTGTGCTCAATTATCTTTGAATAAATCTTTTATAAATAATTTAAGTGCAAAGTATAAAAATTTGTAATAAAATGTAACTAATCTTACCCTCAGACAGGGAACAGGTAGCAGAAGTTGCAAAAATGTTGAATTATTCAGTATTTTTCACTGGGGAAATCAGGGTTGTCCAAGATGGCCAAAAAAGTACATAACTCACTATCCTAGTCTTATTACTATGTCACATGTTGACCAAAAATCCACAACTTTATTTAAAACTATTATAGAAAGCACTGCACACCATACGAAGCCATTTTTACTAGCCCTGTGAAATACCTGCGTCACATGACCACAGAGCGCGTGCCTCGCTGTGCAAATGCAACCTTTTACATTTCTTAAGCTAGAGGGCAGAAGAATGCAGCCATTGAAATGAGTAGTGCTTCATTATGTTCCCAACAGATGACTCTATTCATCCGCCAAGTGTGAATGAGATTGGTGTAAAGAAACCTGAGATTTGAAACTTTAAAGTCACAATACGGGTTCTGTCGATCGCAGCAGTGTAAGAGTTAAACAAGTTATGAAAGCGTATAGGGGGTCTAGAAATAAAGAAAGTAATAAACTGAAACCAAGTTAATAAAAGAAAAATACTGCTATTCACCTGGCACCCTATATAATGTCATAACCAAAGAGTACAGTTTAAATTTTCAACATCATGAACACGACAAATCTCATATAATTTACAAAAAGTGTTAAACAATAAATGATTACAATTTAATAATATACAGTACACTATAAAATTTAGAAATCTCATTCTGTACAGTAGTTAAAATAATAAAATCACCAGTGAGGGAGTGCACACCAGAAGGTACACTTATCACTTAAATTTTGACAGAAACAAACAGAATATCTTTCGAAATAACTTTGTAACTGCACTACATGAGGTCTGAATAAATACATAACAGTACACAGAAGATTGTGTTCAAAAACGGGAATGCACTGATTACATGCAACAGATTTCTTGCCAGAGAAGTTAACATTTCTATTCTGTGAACACAGCTGCAATACATGTTTCAACATGGTTAACTTCAACTTCCTATGTTAGTAATTATAATTATGTAATGCCCTGTTAAATATGCTAATACAGTAAGGCACATTGGTGTTTTTTATGACCACATTCAATCAACCAATCAGTCAATTCACACCAGCAATACCAACACTGATAAAAGTAAAGGTGCAGTAAGTGCATAATGGAAGGTGAAATTATATCAAGTCAACTGGGGAAAGTTCAAAGCAACAGCTGCAAGGAAAAGAACTGGATGAAAGCTACTTACAGTGTGGTATTTATGAAGGTAATCTCTCTGGGGAGAAAGATGTGACTTGGGAGTGGAGCGGCCACTGAGAGGTGGAGATGACCGTTCGAAGCTTCTTCCCCGTACCAGCAGGTTCATGTGCTCCAAACTGCCAACCCGAGACTCCAGCTCCTCTGCACGAGCTTCTGTGCTTTGCTTCTCCTCCTGTATCAACCTGACAAATGTGTAAAATTAAGTAAGATCCTGAACACTGAGTAGTCATAAACGTGCAGTTTCTTCTTGAGCTAAAAATTAAGGGTAAATTTAGAAGAATCACAGCATACATCATATCATTTTTAGCCTGCTTGCCTTACTTAGGAAAAATAAAAGGAGGCTTATGTCTGCCTTACTTGCTATTTTACTGAAATCTGAGTAAATAATTCACAGGTATGAAACAAAATGTTTTGTTCACCTGATTTCATTGTTGATGGCATCTAGCTGTTCCTGCAGCATCATGGCCAAGGTCTGAGCATCGGTGTGACCAGATGGGGAGAGCATCTCTGCTGCACTAAAGATACTCTCGTTGTCTTCGCCTTCAGCATCACTTGATACATCAAATGCTTGCTGAACATTAGCCAAAACGTGTGCCTGTTGCATCTTCTCCCACTCCTGTTCCCCCAGTGTGCGTATCTGCAACACATGGTAGTGCTCTGAACACAACCAGCTGGAAGATCCTTCTGCCAGTGAAGATATTCAGACATTAAGAGACATAATTAGGAAAGCAACTACTGGGCATCTAAATTATCTGAAATTACAATTTGTCACTTGGGAAACTAGTTTCACATACACAACCATATAAAAAAAAAAAACTCCTTGGTCTGTAGTCCACAAGCGAACAATACCAACCGATCGACCACCGCTTGTCGGCGGAGTTAGTGCCAACTTTTGAGGATATATGATGTAGTGTGGTCAGCGCAACAAATCCCCATGGCTGTTAATCTAAGTTTTCTAGACCAGAGCCACTATTTCCTTGAAATAGCTCCTCAATTATCCTCATAAGGATGAGTGAACCCCATTCCAGACCCAGTACTTCTCAGAAAATCTGGCAGTGACAGGAATCCAACCTGGAACCTCTAGATCTGTAGCCGGGAACCACAGAGGCAGTCATCAATTACTATAATTAAACATAACTACAGAAAGTATTCTCACTACTTGAAAGCAATGAAAATGAAATAAATGAAAATGACAGATGGTTCATGCTGTTCATATCTGGCAATATTTCCCAGTGATAACAATTCAGTTTGGATCTGTAACTTAACCCTTCAACACCAGCGGTCATTTAAATTCCTACTCAACTCCTCTGCCGGAGGATATTTAAATATTTAAATCAGAGAGTGCAACATTTCACTTAAAGTGTAATAAATTGGGAAAAAATGAAGTTCTGTTTTTCTAATTTTCACACTACGTTCAGAAATGTGTATAGAATCGGTGTATTGATCCATACTGCTTTAAAATTATTTTTTGGCACAGTAAGCCTATAAAATTATGAATGACAGTATCATAATACTGTGACGTTGATGGTGCAACGGGAAGTAGGGGTCACGTGAACTCTGTGGTCTCGCGAGTGACGTCACATACCCCCACTCCTTCCATCAGTACGCAACCCTCGGTAAACACCCCCTCCCCACAGTGACGTAACGGAAGAGCAACTGTGTTAGGCAACCACTGCCGCGGTTACTACACAGCAGTAAACAACTCTTGACAGTGTTGCTAGGCAACCTGTAAACATGGTGTCACGTAACAGTGGTACCTATCACGTCACTGTTTTCTGTGTTGTCCGTGCCGAGGCTAAATAAGGAGCAGCGAACACTAGTCAGTAGTATGTGATTAGTGAGTGAGTACTGAGCCAGTTACCAGAGAGTGAGTAACCAGACAGTTGCAGGCTAGCCACCGCCAGAGACAGCTAAATGGATTTGCCAAGATGTAGTTGAACAGCAATTGAGATACTGAATTGTATAAGACTAAGATTGTATAACTGCGAATTGTATAAGTGTGGAGCAAATGTGCAGTAAATTTGCTATATCAAATACAGCGTGAAGTTACTTGTCGCGTGGCATATACCCAACATGTGACAATACCTTAGAAGTTCAGCTGGGTGTGTTGGTCGTGAAAACATTCCACACAGGGTCCTATGTCCCACGCGTCACACCAGTACACAATTTTTAACACACAACACGCCGTTACTGTGGTTTTAACTTCTTCGCAGTTGGTGGAATCTTGCTTATAAAATGTGTTTCTCTTAGAAGGGGCGCTGTTTTGTCAGACGAATGTCGACCCAGCACTTTGTGTTCTACAACACTAGCATATTTCACAGAGTCCCTCAATTAACTGAAGTCTGCCAACTGAGCTATTCTTTTCCTTGCGTTATTCCTACATATTATTGCATTCAGAAATTTTCTATTTGTCCCTTAAACTTTTGCATATTCTCCCAATGGATGCTTGTGCTATTCTCAATTCTGTCATTTACCATATCGAGAAAAGCAAAAACACCCATTTTCAGTGTATAACTCTGAATCTGATAAAACTGTCTGATTCGGTTTGAAGTATATATATTCTTCACTGGTCATGACACAACATGGCTGGCCACTTTGCTCCTTGTGGCAACCAAGTGTTGAAATAGGAAACTTTTTCAAAGAATCCAAATGTATTACAACTCCCACAGGAAGTTCAAAGTGGGACAACGAATATACAAAATAATAGCCAGAAACTTCCTCTTTAATTTCATTCCAAATAATTACTTTACATGAAAAACAACAGTTCAAAACAGGAGCTGAAACATAGCACTACACTAAGCGTACAGTGCACCGAACCCGGCGGCATTTGACAGAAACTGCTGGCATGCGTGGCACTGGGCACGGAACTGAAGGGTTAATGATGGTGTCAGTGAATCAGACTATGCAGCACTAACTTATAGGATAATAATGAATAACACATTGGAAAGGATGTGGAAGGTAACAGTTGTAGCCTTATTTAAGATAGTATCCTGACATTTACCTGGAAAACCACAAAAACCTCAATCACCATGGTTTATGTCTAAGCTGAGATTTGAATCAGGTACTTCCCAAATACAAGCTAAAATCATTACTGCTTGAATTAACTTGTTGCTTAGTCATAAAATTACTTTTCTTTTTGATGTGGTTCATCCTGGTCCATCAAGCTAGCAATATTATAAATTTTAACAAAGTCTTTTTAAACCAGACTTGTAAACAGACTAATTGTATTAATTCATAAACATTTTAATGTATTCATGCACGTCGCTGTAGTTGTTAAAGGGTCAGATTTTATATTCATGGCATTGTAATGATATTGTATGTATGTATTTATATTGATCAAAAGCATTGTTAATAGCGGTTTCCGCCCGTATTGATATATCTTTCTGAAGATGGTCTCTAAGACCAAAACATGTCAAGAATGAAAGATTAAAAAGGAGAGAAAGAAAGAACATTTTATCAGTCACACTGGATGGAGTTGTTAACTTTTCATAGTATTACTTCTTTCCCCTTACACACTCCCTCTCTTCCTTTCTCTCCCCTAAGCAAAAGTAACTGTTATGTAATAAACTTAAAACTGCTTGGCTCTGTAACCTCATTCTGTTGTCGCTTAATATTTAATGTGACAGAACTCAAGGTACCAGTGATTCCAGACCACAAGTAGGGGGGGGGGGGGGGCTCTTAAGTGTCCACATTCCTGAAAGTGTCACAGGAAATTGTGTAGCCAGATCTGACAATTCTCTGAACAAGAGCCAGTATGAGATCAAGACTTCCAATTGTCTGGAAGATCCAAGTTATTTCTCCTTGCATTAAAGCCTGGCCATTAATAAACCTTCACTGATTATCAAGTTTTTATAATGGAATAAATCCAGTCAATGGACTATATTTTGCCTATCCTTGCATTAATGTCTGGTCATGGAACTTACTGAAAATGTCTTTGCACACTAATTAACAATACAGACTTCAAGCTGGCAGATGAATGGAGGTTCTTACTTTTGTTGACTGTTGACTGGTTCATGGCTCTGTGCTTCACAGTGACCAGTGCACCACATGCCGCAAGGGGCATACGAATATTGCCAATGAATCAATATGCCTGCCGGCTAATAACATTCGGAACGAAGTAGTTACAATTCACAAATTACAGGAGGTGTTGAAAATAGTGTCCCTCTACATGTAGACATTCAATGCACCAGCGGAAGAGGTTTTGATTTACCCTCTGAAACTTCTCTGCATGAATATTTGCAATTTCCTTAAAAACATTTTCTTCTAGTTTATCTGCCATCCAGGGGTTACTGTTGTAAACTCTGTAAGATCAGGTGAATGTGATGGCCAAATACCACTGCTGAAAATTCTGTCACCGAAGACATCGGACAAAGCCTGCATAGACATACGTGAAGTGTCAGCTGTACCTGAGTCTTGCTGAAACCAGCTATAGAGTGTTTTTTCTTCTGTTAATTATGGAAAGAATGACCTGTATATATTTTTCGCAATTAAATGTTTCATTAAAAAACACAGGTTCAACAATCCTTCTTGCACTTACAGCACACTGGACATCAGCTTTCACTGGATGGAGTAGGATTCATGGGTTAGATGGCTAGATGTGGATTCTGTGAACTCCAGTAGTGATTATTTTGCATATTTGTGTATCCTTGCAAGTGAAATCATGTTTCATCAGAAAAGAATGTCAACTGCAGATTGATCTCACCTTTGACAATAGACTGTACAAACCAATTGCGAAAATGAACTCTGCTAGCTGGATTGAACAGCTGCAAGACATGGATTACTCTTGTCTTATAGGGTAAGCTTCAGCAGCCCTTCCTGCATTAGACTCTGACTCTCCAGTCTCTTGAATAGATGTTTCAGAGATTTTCTAGGTGTATGTTCAATTCTGTCATTTAACGTTTCCTCTGTATGCACTTGGCACTTATGTTTTTGTGTCTTGTCTACAGGGAACTCTTTCATCATGAAATTTATGTCGTAATTTTTGCTGACACTTTCTAGCAGATCCGTATTTCATGTAGGTGTCATGCTGAGATACACGTTGTTCTAAAGTATATTGCACTATCATGGGACAAACTGCCCCCTAACTGTAAATGAGAACAAATGGCTAATGGAGCTGATAACTGATGCCCATTGCTGGTTAATAATAAAGGAATTCCCATGTATTAACCATTCGCCTTGAAACATAATGCTGTCAAGCGGTCCACAAAGTTAATAACTTCCCCTAATTCCAAATGCCAACAGCCATCAGGCATGCTGATTCATTGGCAAAATTTGTATGTGCTTCACAGCCAGCAGTGCACCACTCACCATGGAGCACAGAGCCACCAATTTTCGACAAAGGTAAGAGCCTCCCTATAAGACAGAGGTAAAGTACTGTTGTGCCTAAGTATACACCATGATGGCACAAAGGGGGAGTTGAACTAATGCTCCACAAATTCTTAATTCCAGCTCCGTGAGCTCTATGATTTTAGTCCACAAGCGAACTATACTGACCGAGCAACTGCCGCTTGTTGGCGAATTTAGTGCCAAATTTAGTGGATAAAGGGTGTCGCTTGGTCAGCGCAACGAATCCCCACGGCCATTAATTTTCGGTTTTCAAGACCAGAGCTGCTATTTCCTTGAAATAGCTCTTCAATTATCATCATGAGGCTGAGTGGACCCCGTTCCAGACCCACTACTTCTCAGAAAAAATCTGGTATAGCCGGGAATTGAATCTGGACCTCTGGATTTGAAGCCAGGAACTCTGACCACTAGAACACAGAGGTGGTCCTTAATTCCAGCATCAGACATGATAATCCCTATAAAAGTTAACTCTATGATGAGGCACTTAGGACAATACTGTACCTTAGTGGGGTCATCCTCCAAGGCTGACACTCTACCTTTTTGCGGCCTACGTGGCAAAGAGTGAGTGTCAAAACTTGTGTGACTTGAACTCCGCACAAAACTGCTAGGATCTGTCACAGCATTTGGAGATAGGCTCCTGCAAGAAAGGAACATCTTACAACCTTTTGGAGGTAGACAGTAAGTATATATAACAGAAGGCTTAAGCTGGACAGGACAAATCAAAATAATAAAACTAAGCGTGCATCAACAAACTGAAAATGATTTTATCAGGAATATACACATAACACTTCTTTCAAAACATTGTCAAACTAATGAGACTCTCTGGTCTCCTCTATTTGATATTAAACACATGTAATGACACAGGGTAGGAATGATTGTAGCACAAGTAAAATAAGCAGCAGCAGCAGCAGCAGCAGTGGTGGTGGTGGTGGTGGTGGTGGTGGTGGTGATAATTACAACTATGATGATGATATGACCACTGCCACTGCTGCTACTAACTACTACTACTGCTACTACTAGCTCCAATAATTATACTCTTATAATTATAATGACAAACCTTGTTAATGCATCAGTCTGTTGAATATTAAAGGCAATTTCTTGCTGCAACATCTGCCGCTTAACATTGTCAATTTCTAGCCTTGCTTTGCCCAACTCTTTGACAATGTCACCCTGAAACAATACAAAATATAAGAAATAAAATTAATAATTCAAATAAATTTATATACAAAATTGTCTTATTAAACTGTAAAAATGTATTTTTTTTTTACCTTTTCCCCTTGCAAATCTTCTGCAACTTTTCTTGTCTTCTCAAGTTCTTGTGTGAGAGCATTCTTTTCTTCTAATGCATGCATTCTTTCTTTCAGATGGACCTGTAACCTCTCATTGGATTCTAGAAAGAGGAAACATGGAAATTTATTTGAGGCAAAGTAAAATAAACATATACACTGAAATTACCCAAAACTGGCCTGAGGATGGCCTGCTGCTTTGTTTCTGGATAATAACAGTAAATCAATCTTTTGTCACCCTTTACGATCCTAGGGATAAAATTTTGGTGTTTCTTAGTCTTCTCTCGTAGCTCAAGATGCACGTTTATGCGTCGCTGCTTTTGATCCTCTGTCAAAGAGTCGGGGAACAAGCTTCGTGGCAATGCAGTGCATGTTCAAATTTTCTGTTAAGGTCTCCTGGCAAACTACAAAACTGATCCCAACAGTGTCTGCGAGCTCATGATTGTCTGGTGACGGTCTTCGTGGATGAGATCTCAAATTTTTTTCGACATTTTCTGTCGTTTTGTCAGCGCTTGGTCACCCTGAACGTTCGTCATCTTCAAGCAACATTCAACGATCCTTGAATTCTGTATGCCATTCAAAAACCACTGTTTGATTTAAAGAATGTTCTCCAAAAGACTCACAAAGCATTTAAAGTTATTTGGTAGTGTATTTACCAAGCTTCACGCAAAACTTGATGCACACATGCTGATCAATTTTTCCATCTACTGCAGACAAAATGAAAAAAGCACTTGTGTAAAAAAAATGCATGTTCACAGTGTGGTGTTACATGGCAGACTGATGCAATAGGCTTGCAGAAGTGTGACCTTGGCCCCCCCCTCTCATCTTCTTTCACTAAGGCAGTAACAGTCCAGGTACTTTCGATAGCATATCATATCTTCAATCAGATTAACACAGCATATTCAAAGTGAACTGTCTATCAGCCATAGCAATGTTTTGTACCATCTGCAACCTACAAATTGGCATACACCCTCAGAAAATATATATCTCTGTTTTTAAATCACAATTTATATTGTTGTTCCCTCTTGTAATATAAAAAATCTAAATTTGGAATGCTGGCACCCTTTTATGGAAAGACAGCATTTTTATATATTATCTCAGGTCACTACATCTCTGAGTACTCTCTTAAAATTAAAAAGAAATATACAGACATTTGTTTAACCACTTACTTTTAATGAAAGTGTCTCCTTAATAAATAAAGGAGTTAATGTATTCAGAAGGAAAGAGAAGACCTGAAGTGCTGAGTGCCTGACCTGACAGCAGTTTGTCGACAGTGGAGGATAGCCTTGTGTTGTGCTCCTCATTCATCTTGAGCCTCTGATTGAGTCGCACCAATTCTGCATTCTTCTCTTCCAGTTGAGCTTCTAACCTTTGGATGCGATCCTCAGCTGACCCATGCCGTTCTTGTGCCTGTCACATCAGAGAGACACCCAAACTCTCAATGACTTACAACACAAACCCAGCAGTGCAAAATTAATGGCAGCAAGAGGAAGCATGATAGATATACTAAAATACCAACAGAAATTTAAGACATTACAGTGAATGGTATTCGTGTGTTTGCTATACTATAATTCTATGCCACCAACTGATGTGACTTTCAATGGCATTCTATTAGTCCAACGACTGTTGTTTACTTTCCATAGAGCATGGACAATTCTTCATAAGATGAGGCACCAACTATACAATTAATTATANTACGAGCAATGTCATATCATAGCCATTTCTGCATTTCTGTCAAATCATGCAGAACCCATAGTGATGAAATTTTTCTCATGCCCAGGTGTTTNATTCGATGTTGTATAACATCAATTAAGTTTTATCTTGTTTTATACAATAACTTTTAGTTTTTATATAATCTGACTTATTGTATTTTTACGCAAAGTATTTTAAATGATTAATAACATTGTATCCAATCTAATGTACAGCAGTTCAATGGTATATGTTTGTTAATATGTGTTTGCCTGATGATGGCCGTTAGTGGCTGAAACATGTAGCGAAACCTTAGCTTTGCCACTGTTCTGTAAGGCAATGCAGATTTCCTGCAAGCCTCTCGAAGACCTTGATGACACTGTCGTGCTGTACAGCCTCTTGCACATTCAATCTTTATCCAACTCCATTGTTCCTCTTTCGAAAACATTCTGACAACACTACATTAGACCGCCAGCTAACACGAGGCTCTGTTCTTCTCGTCACTGCGCATGCGTGTGATGTGGGAAGGAAGAGTCCATTTGCTCTGAGGTAAGGTAGGTATGTAACTAAATTGTGGTATAAGCGACATTATTTGCTTCCGTTGCATGGCGTCTCTACAGCAGTGTGACCACTATTAAAGTTCCAACCCTCGTATTTATATACCACACTGGTTTATTTAAATAATCAGTACTTGCTAAGATATAACTGATCAAATATAAGGTGGTCACAAAAATTACTACTGTCTGAACATCAACAGCAATTAAATGCATGCACAGAAATGTAAACAATAATGTTACCAATGTGAAACATCAACTCATGCACAGAATATTAAAAGGATGCTAGTACTACATACAGAGGTTATAAATACATTATTTTCTAGGCCGCGCCATAGCTCAAGCGGTTAGTCAGTGGCTTCCCAACGCGGCGGCCCCGGTTCGATCCCGGGTCTGGTCAAGTGGGATTTGTGGTGGACAAAGTGGCGCTGAGGCGGGTTTTCCCTGAGTACTTCGGTTTCCCCTGCCAATCTTCATTCACCAAATTCTCCATCATCATAATCACCCGGGGCAGGCTACAATAGGCCAATCCGTGGCTGCCATGCTGAGTGGACCCAATTGGACTCCACCCCCCACTAAGCGAAGCAAATTTTTTACATTATTTTCTAAGAATAATTAATTTTTTCTTTATGTAACAAGAAATATGATTACGAACGACTTTAATGAATAAAACTGCATACTGACATAAGAAGAAAAATTAGGTCATCTATCTACATTAATGTAAAATATAAGAATTAAGCACAATGTGTCACAACTTCAGTAACAAGTATTCTTGCAGCAAAGAATAACAGTATTTTAATAACAATAATGACATGTTAATGTCTCGTGAAATTGAAGTGCTTATACAATTTTTATGCAGCGCTAAGTTAGACTATTATAAAATAATAAGTGGGCCAAATCATGCTGTACAAGGGGAAATAGACAAAGACAGACGACATTGACTTGTGACATCACTGTAGCGTACCTGCACCCTCACCTGCGTAAGGGCCTCCATCCTCTGCTTTAGCTCCTCCTCCATCTCTGGCAGCTTAGCAAACTGAGCCAACTTCTGTTCAGAGAGCTCTAGCTTCTCCTGGATTGCTCGGATCTTCTCCTCCTGCAGCTGTTAACAGGTCAATCAACTACAGATTCCTTGGGCTACAGCCTCCTTCTCCTCTATGTGGAACCCTCCCTTTTCTCTGATTCCTGTGTTAATATACCTATCAAACGCGTGCAGTAGATTTCTTGAACACTGCCTGAATTCAACACTTAAAAAATCCAAGCAATCACCCATCTACAAGCAGAAGAAATCTTTGGAAGTGGACAGTCACTGAACCACTCAAGAACTAGCCCACCATTTCTGGAACCATTAAATTCATGTTTAACTCCGCATTCTTTGGGCCTTCTATTGCAGGCAATTTAGAGTTTAATGTGTCTTTGACTTTCAGTAATATGCCATGTAGAATGTTGGAGGCTTTCCACTGTTTTAGAAATCACTGGAGTTACCATCTTCAGGATTAATGACTTTACAGGGGGTTCTGGCAATTCTTATATAGCGCTTGCATTAGGCATTGTCAGACATGAAGCTATGACTGGATGAGCAGCAGACTGCGATGCTAACCAATAAGGAGGGACCATACTGTTAGTGAAAATACGTAATGGGAAATGTTATGGAGTGTAGGTAAACTTGAAGGGAAATTATTAAAAAATGTTTTGGTGACCAGGTGGTCCTGAGATGTGAATAAAAATGTCCCACCCAGTGAACCTGTATTTACGAAAGGGGATGATGGAAGATGTTTTTCATCTCTTCTTTTCTCGTTTTCCATCATCACCATCACCATCATCATCACCACCACCACCATTGCCATCAGTCATCATCCTCATCATTGTCATCACCACCACCAGCATTCCTTCTACTTCTCCGCCCTTCCCGTGTGGACAGGAAAGGGAGTTCAGTAAGATAGCTCAGTGGTAATTCTGAGGGGGGGGGGTGAAGCCAAGCTTTATTCAGTCTTATTTTGACAGCTTCCCTGATAATGCACGCATGGTAGGGCCTGGTGTTGGCTATGACCTCTGAGTTGTCAAAGTCAATGCTGTGTTTTGTATGCGCACAATGTTTGGCTACTGCCGATCACTGGTTCTCTAAGTCTGGTGTCTTTGATGTGTTCTCAAAATCCTACTGGACAAGTGGCAACCCACTGAGCCAACATACACTTAATCATGCATGCAAGGGATCTTGTAAACTCAGGTTTTACAAGTTATGGGTTGTCTGTCACCGGTGGACCTGAAGTGGGATGCCTTTTGTTAAACAGTTTCTGGATTGTGTGAATGCTTGTCTTCTTCAGTATCTGTCTGTGTGGGTGGGTTCTCTACAGACAGCATACACCAGGGAGTTGTCCAGGCATCTACTAACCAGGACACTCAAAAACAGTAACATCTGATCCATTTCCATGTTCATGGAGAACTTGATGTTGGGGTGCCTGGAGTCACAACCCCTCCCCCAAGTCATTAATACTAAAGATGGCAAGGGCAAAGTTTGCCAAAATGGAAAACTTTCGATATTCTAAGTGGTGGAATTCTGAAAGTTGAAGCCAGACATTAAGCCACAGTCAAGGAAACCTAAATACCAGAATGACTTTACAGTTTGTTTATACTTGTCACTGGGAAGATATTTTTGATCAATCCTATTATATGAAGTGTAAAGAAATAAGAAGATTATTTCTGTTACAGCCACAGTATGATGTTGTACATCCATGTGTCTACCTTGAGTTGTGCTTCCTTGTGTTGGAGTTCCTGCTCCAACTTTTCGTTTAGATCATGAAGAGAAGTCGACTCACGCTGTGCATTCAGGTACCTCTTCTCAAGGGTAGCAATACGTTCCTCCTATAGGAACAAACAATCAGCTACACATACTCAGCAGATAATGACAACTGTGATTATGGAAAAGCGAAAGAGGGTGAATTATAATAATAGTATCTTTCTAAATAACCTAACTTGAACATTCATATACAATGCATTTCATTTCAAATTTAAAGTGCTGTATATTATTAATAACAGCATTACCAAACCTCAGTATTCTAATGTTTTTTAAATGTAAATTTATTGAAAGACTGAAGATTTCTGATCAATAATGAACTAACTTCTGAGGTTTCTTGTAATCGCCTCAGATCATCATGTAATTCCATGTGAATTGATACCACAGCTGAGGAGGAGAGACAGGAGTAGAGTGCTGGGAGGAATATCAGGAGGGGCAGCAACACAGCTCTAAACCTAAGCCATGTTATTCCTCAAGAGTTATCACATGTCATCTGAACAGAAAAAAATAGTCGGGACTAGATCGACTACTTATAATACAGTACAAGAAACATCATAACACCCTCAATCCATATTCATCCCTCAGGGTGAGAGAGAAAAAGCTTCACACTCATGTAAAACAATAGCTACAATTAAGTTTCAGTAATTTATTCAGAGTGACTAAAATGTCTGCACAAAATGCTAGTATTAATATATTCATAATTCATGACATGAGCAAATTAAAACTACCACAAGAAAATACAAATATCATATATGGATATGCTGTTTACTATATTACAATTATAGCTCCAATGTCAATGCAAGTTATAGATAATATTCATAATTTTTATTATCACCCAGTCGCTTAGGGACTAGGGCAGAGGTGAATGACTGGCGTATAACTCCCTGCAAGAACAAGGGCTTCTTTACAGTTTGTGTTTATGGTGTGTGCTTCCAGCTACTGCAAATTTCATACCTAATACATGTTTTACAAAACACCATATAAAAGAAAATACAGACTAGAGTAGTATCAAATTAAATAATCGCACCTGGTCCTCTTTCTGTGCCACATTTTCACGCAGATCCCGCTGCAATTTAGCGTTGGCCTCCTGTGCCTTGAGCAGCTCTTTCTGAGTCTTGGCTAGAGCTTCCTCTAATTCTGAGATTCTACCCGTTAGTTCCGAAACTCGTCTCTGCCACGTACTCAGCTCTGTAGCCTGCACAGATGTATAGCATTTTCTTCAGAAAGTTTGTCCATTTAATTTGAACAATATTAACTGTAACAGGAGAGGTAGGCAGATACAACAAGCTCCCATAAAAAACCTTAATGCTGAGGAAAATTAACTGACAAAAAAAAAAGCACACACACTAATTTATAAAATGATATGAAAACAGATTGGTCAGCTCAGACAGCCTGACTGTGTAATAACATATAGCTTCAGATATCTCTATATTTTAATAGTAAATGAGAGATTTTTATTAATACTTTTAATATTTTCTAATTACAGACATTGTTATCACACATATTTCATATACTGCTCTTCATTTCCTTAACTAAGTATTTTGTTATGAGCCTTCAACACTGACACCTAATGGAATAAAATGCGGAATAAAATTAACCAACTGGAGCTGAGCCCTTCATGGGAAGTGGCCAGTTGAGCAGCTACTCAAGAATTTCCCAACATTTTATTGAATCTGAAGGTTCATTACAGTGCTCACAAGAGCCCTCCACTGGTCAATATCCTGAGCCAGATCATTCCAGTTCATGCCACCCCATCCTATCTCTCTATGAATTACCTTAATATAAAACTAAATTCAATGAAATAAAACTGAAGCTTAAAGAGAAGAAGATGAGGAATATAAAATACCAATATAATAACCATATATTCTTAAGAGAGATAGTACAGAAATACGTGAAAGGAAGAAATTATTAGCCTCAATGACGAATTCTCTGGATGAAGCAAATGTCAGCATCAGTTTCATTATCCACAATACTTTGCACATTATTACAAATGCAATCAACAGATGGCATTCAATGGCTGGATGGGTATTGCCTAGACTTTCTTGCATTTACAATTATTTTTCATAACAAAAAGAAAAGAGAAGAAAAGTCCTGTATGCTTCTTGGTTGGCACAAATTTCTATTCTATATTAGAAACTGCACATTATGTTTTGTATATACAGAAAACAAACTGAACACAGACTTATGCATTAGGAAGCACTGTGAACATTCTGAATTTTTGACATTTGTAATCCTGAGCACTGGTAGACACACTTTCGCATAAAAACTGAACAAAGTGAAAGTAAGAAAGAAAGAAAGAAAGAAAGAAAGAAAGAAAAAAAAAACAGCAAATTTTAGGCAGTGTATAGACTGTTCATGACTTAACTTCATTGTTAAATATAAGGGACTATGCTTACATTTATTCAAACAAGGATTTAAGAGACTTCTGAATGTGAAGAAAAATTTAAGACTTGGAAAACCATGCACTTCTATCACTGCAGATGCAAACATTCATAATGTTATTAAGCCTTACAGCTTGACAAGATTTGAATACACAATGGCTCTATAGAAACAGTCATTATATAACTTGGTTCTGAAGATTGTGTGCTAGATGGGTGTAAGAGCAGCCGAACTAGAAAGGCAACTGGAAGATCATGTGTCAAGAATATCTGCAGCACTTCTGGTTACAGGGAACTTCACTGCAAGGATAGCACCTGTGATTAAAACCTGCACACAACTCAGATCTCTTAAAGCAAGAGCTTATCACAATAGTGTTACAGCATAAGTTTGCCTACCCACACATGAGCACACACATAAACCCACTTTCTGCTAGAAAAATCTGGCTATTACTACTTTTTACAAAAATAATGTGACGAAAACACAATCAGCACATTCCGCAGTATAAATACAACTACACTTTGGAACTTACATATGCTCCTTGTATGTGGTGTGTTAAGACCCTTAGAATGACAAGCTATTCATACAGAATGTGGTGAAGCTTCAAACTGTGGACCACAGAATCTATTTACTTAATAAAAGAATATACTGTATTACACAGGGGAGTCCAAAAAAATGTACTCACTCTTTGATAGTCAATATCTTTGGAACAAAATGACATGTAGTTACAATTCTTGCGCAGTAGTGTAGTGTAAATTTTCTCAACAGATCGCGCAGGTCACATGAGTCACATGAGTGTCGTGCCGCGTGCTAAATGGCTAAAATGTTGTTCCTTGAGCAACGCAAGGCTGTATTGAAGTGGTACTGGAAGTATGAAAACATTAAAGAGGTACAATGACAATGGCAGAATGAGTTTGGAACTCAGCCAACAACACGTCGAACAATTGCCCGTATTCAGGATAAATTTGAAGCCGACGGTACTGTTCATGATGTGCATAAGCAAAGATCTGGATGACCACGGATAGTAACAAGTCCAGCTTCCAGTGCTTTGGTGTTGCAACACTTTACATGATCACCACAAAAATCTGAGAATCAGTGTGCACGCGAAAGTGTTTGGAGATGTGAGAATTTACCTACAACAAGATGGTGCTTCACATCACTACCATCGAGATGTCAGGGTGTACTTGGATGACTCTCTACCTGGACGAGGGATAGGTCAAAGAGGTGCTATTGAGTACCTACCACGGTCTCCAGACCTAACACCTCTCGACTTCTACCTATGGGGAACCGCGAAGGATGAAGTTTATCGACACACTGAATGTGCTAAGAGAAACCATCGAAGCGTCGTGTGCAGCCATCACACTGGACACACTGACGGCCGTAGTTCACTCAGCAGTTCAGCGGCATCGATGGTGTTTAGCCGCTGATGGTGGTCACTTCGAACACATACAATGACTCTCTCTCTCTCTCTCTCTCTCTCTCCGCGCAAGAATTGTAACTACATGTCATTTTGTTCCAAAGATATTGACTATCAAAGAGTGAGTACATTTTTTTGGACCCCTCTATATGATCAAACTGTGCATAAAACCTTTACTTCATAATTTTACAACCAGAAGCACAATTCTATGAGCATTTGCATGCACAGTATGTAACTGCCAGTGAAGAGAATAGACACAATGATTTGTACAAAAATAAAGATTCAATTAAAAAAAACAGCTATGATGTACAGTGCACACGATTTTGATTCAAAATAATATTTCAGTTCTGAAAATATTAAAATCTGTTCCATTTCATCTCCCATATTACATAAACTATGTTGAAGCCATATTTAAGCTCCATCTGCACCTCATAACCCTAATTTCCCCACAAATTATATCTGGGGTATAACTCAAATGTCACTTAGAAGAACATTTCATTCATCAGGCACAGGGAATGAAATTAATTATCTTATGAGTTTACATAAAATATGTCCATAGTTTTTTGCAGTTTTCAATATAGCTATTTTGTAAGAAATAAGGCTTCGAACATGAAATTATAGAGAAGACATCCTTACAATTATGAATCTTTGGCATAGTTATATTCTTCAACTTGTGTTCATAAATTGTCTTTCACTTCTGTAAGCTGCTCTGTTTTAGCAATCCTTAGAGTTTCTTTTGTAATGCAACTAACCTAAAAATGGCAACTATGAAAAACTCCTTTCTCAACCTTCAACATGAAAACATTCTTTAGAGCAGATGTTTGTAGGTTTTAATATTTTTTCCATTTAACTTACTCTCTGACATACATCTTTATATCCATTCTGTATAAGACTACATGCATTCTTTGTAATCTTAGTTCATGATAAATAATTAATAACACACAGTCAGTCACTACTACTTTATTCAATGCATAAGTAACCAAGTGAGAGCTAGAGAAAGAGAAATGACACAGCAAATGCATATAACACATCAATTCTGACGAACTTTGCAAGACCAGAGATCTTTCTAAAGAAAGTAACACCTAAGATAATATAACTAAAAAATCTCATTATGTTGTAGCATGCTCCATTTAGCACAATCCACTTTAATCACAATCATTTAAAAAAATAATGTTGCTATTCCATGAAAATCACATTTTTCAGTAAATACTGGTCACAAATACTTACTTCCAAACACCATTACTCTATTGTCCTTATGTTGCAATAACTCTAATTTCCAGATACTTGCACACACCAAACTTGCAGCTGACGGACAAATGTTGCCAGTTTCTTTATTAAGTTATGTGTTTATACATAAAGCTCAAATAATATATTTCAATAAAACAATTTATTATTGCACTAAAAATAACCATTATTAAGGAGGAAGACAATAATACTGAAATTTGCATTCTTCCCATAAAAAAAAAAGGTACACACTCCAGTTACAAGAAACAGAAGCATAAATGGGCCATTATTATGATCATGCCACAGCTCCTTTTCATCCTAAATTTAAAAGGAAGTTGTGGTATGAAGGTAGTTACCAACTTCTGCTATCAGAAAGTTCCTTGACTGTTACTGTTGTAACGGCCTTGGTGAAAGAAGGCTGTTCGAGTGTCAGTTGAAGATGACGAACATTCAGTGAGACCAAGCACTGGCAAAACGACAGAAAATGTCAAAAAAATTAAAGAACTCATCCACGAAGACCACTGATAATCAATCCATGAGCTCGCAGACACTGTTTGGATCAGTTATGGAGTTTGACAGTAGACCTTAACAGAAAATTTTAACATACCGTGAAGTTTGTTTCCCAACTCTTGACAAATGATCAAAAGCAGTGGTGCATAAATGTCTCTCTTGATCTATAAGAGAAGGCTAACGAGGCTAACTTTTATCTCTAGATCAAAATGGGTGACAAAGGTTGGATTTACGGTTATGATCCAGAAACAATGTAACAATCATTGCAGTGGAAGAGCCCACAATCACCAAGAGCAAAAAAGGTGCAGCAGATCCAGAGTTCCACAAAGAGCATGCTCACTGTTTCTTTCGATGTGAAAGGGACTGTTCACTGTGAATTTGTTCCTTCTAACACTATGGTCAGCTCTGACTTTTACTGTAACGTTTTGAAAAGCATGAGAGAAAATGTGCAACGAAAAGGATTGGAACTTTGGTGTAACCACAATGGGCTCCTTCATCACGAAAACGCGCCTGCCCACACGTCCCTGAAAACCACAGAGTTTGTAACGAACAACAACATGACTATCATTCCCCATCCTTCCTATTCACCGGACTTAGCCTCCTGTGATTTCACTCTGTTAACCAAATTGAAAATGAAACTGAAGGGATGACATTTTGAAACAGTGTCTTCCATCTAAAGTGAATCGCAAGCGGTACTCGACAGCATTAAGGAATATAACTTCCTCGGTACTTTTGAAGCGTGTTAAAAACGATGGGATCGCCATATACATTCCCAAGGAGATGGCAGATAAAATTGAGTAAATTTAGCCTGCATTTCTTTTTTTACCTAGTTTGGGAACTTTCCAATAGCAGCACATACTTCCTGCATTAACCAATGTATCTCTTGCTAAGTGTCATAACTAACAGCACTGTAGAAAACTGACATGTTATGCATAATAACAATAAGTTGAACAGGAAAAAACAAAATGAAACTTCAATGAAACAAGAACTGCATTATGTGTATATTCTATTTTTGAACATGTGTTTCACATGAAACACTGGGAGACATGTTATAAAGTAGCTGGCTGGCTGAATAGGGAGGCATAAAGCTACAGAAATGTGAATGTGTACTTACTAAATGTAATGCAAATTACACTGTAATTAAAAGAAGAAGTGTGTATACTGACTTTAATATACGTATACCCTGAAGGATTCTCAGAATAAAATTATACATCAAAGTACACTATTAGATGAAATGAAAATTGTATTTACAAATATAACAAGTCAATTAATATTATTAATCATGAAGCCGAGAAGAGGCGATGCAGCTGTTGGATTTTGATCCATACTGTATACAACACAACACAAAATAAATAAAATTATAAACTTTACCAGTTTTATTGTGTTGTGTGGGACTCACCTGCTTGTCTACTGTGTTCTGGAGCTCTAGGACTCGTGCCACATCTGAGTCAGGCTCGATGGCACCATTAGACAGACGCTGCGTGCAAGAAACAAGGCACAATGTCACACTCATTACAACACTCTCAGGCACGCACAATAACAAAAAAAAACTTAAAAAGTGAACAAACAAGTACTACTGTGTAATTAAAGAAATCAATATAATCAGAAATACTGCAATAATAATACATAATGTATGGATCTTAAACCAAGTTCACACACTTGCCTCTATTTGAAAACAACAATAATAATAACAACCTTATTTGCTACATTTCACGAAAAAAGAAATTAAAACACAACTGGCAAGTCACATTATGCTGTGTACATGATTTACGTAGTTCGTCAATCTGTCAGAAATGTATTGTATTTTATTTACATGAGGCTATTCCACCCATTACTCATCATTTAGAAGTGTTAAGGAATACTAGAAATGTTTGTAGAAGTTAGTGTTCCATTCTTGGTCGCTACCCAAATATTCGATACATGGTTAATAAATTTCACCTTTACAAAATCTGACAGACTTCCAATAATTTATAAAAATTGCCCAATATTTTACAATAAACAAAATGAGAGTATAAAATTGATGTCAGTAGCAAACAATTTCTATTTCAACCAACTGTCAAATCAAGTGATACTGTCCTAATTATGTGTCTGAACTGAACCTCCTCTTTCGATCACTGCTGCAATAAGTAATAATAAGGAGACACAGGAAAGCAACACGAACTGTAATCTGAACTTTGAAAGAAAAATCTGGACTTAGTCCCTACAATCAAATGCTTTAGTTCAAACAAGAAATATGGAGAACATGAAATTAAATTCAGTCAAATATTACACATACAGGTCATTTAATGACCTTATTTAATGATTTGAGCATATGGCTAGGATGAAGGCAACAAGGAATGGATACAGAAATTTAGTGGCAAAACAAAGAAGCAATGTCCACTTGGAAGAAGGGAGGTGTCATGAGAATGAAAGTGGACTGTGCCTAATGGTTTTGGGATAAGTGGTGCTGAACATTTGTGTTCTGCTACCGTAGTTTAACTCTTTCGGCCCTACTATAAACTGTGCATTTCCAGGTCTCTGAAAGGTATCTCAAAGGCTAAACGTGTAAGAGTACCTAGAAAGTTCAACAAGTCAGACTTCTGTTGTAGCTCTTATGCCTTTAGTTTTAGCCAGGAGTTATGTTTGTTGTTTATACATTTAAAAATCTGACTTTTAAATGTAAGTGATACTGTCATGGTTTCCAATTATATGTAAGTCCTAAATATGTTTTATTTTTAATTTACTTATTAACAAAGTTTTATATCTTCTTATTAACCGATCAGTTCAAAATTAGTAAGGAATGAAAATAAATTAATACACTAAAATGTGACTGTGCCTTAGTGCAAACAGTGTAAGTAACTACATAAGTTTCATGATGCATAACTGTTCACTGTAGTTCTCACACAGCATAAATAAGTATGTACATTCTTAAGGGAAACATTCAGGAACAAACTTGCATATACATAGCTTTTCATGCACAACACATTTTAACAAATGCAAAATCAGCTTCCATTAATGGGGAAGGAAGAGAAATAGATCAATAATTCGGGGTTTCAAGTATACACGTCATGCAAACTGCAAGTGTAACTGAAAATGTATGACATATGACAAGGACATAAGGATCTGCCTCATATGGCAAACAGGCAGAAATGGTCTTAATCTCTAACATATCCGATAACCAGTCAAACCAATCACCTCCCTGAAAGATGCACTTAATTACAAAACTCTGAATATCTCATTTCATATCTTAAGAGTTCTTCAATGGTAAGAACATATTAAGTGACCAAGTGGACTGGATGAGCATTATATAAATATGCAGGAAAATAAGTGCAAGTTTCACAGTAAAATGCAATTAATAAAATTACATTTCTTTGAGTCCAGCCAAGTGGTGGGTTAAAAGTGGAGCTCCAACTGAGGGTCAAGGTTGCAACATCATGTCGACTACAAGGGACCAGCACATGCATCAGGAGAGATGACTAACGGGTACACAGCAATGATGTAATGATAACTGGTAGGAAATTTAAAGTATCTGTCAAGGTGAATTAGTATATGAACAAAGGTAACCAATACCTTTACAAGATTTTGTTTTGTAAGGTTACTTCATTCATGCGTCTTTATTTTCTTAATTTGTATAAAGTATCTAAAATACAATTTTATTTTATTTCACTTTAGGGCATAAATTTATATATTTCAAAATAAATACAATCTAGTACTTCAGTTTACAAAGAAGCAACTTCATTTCTATAGTTCTTTACAAAATGAATCTGCAGTACCACACTCTGTCAAATGTATAATTTATATTCAGAATGTATTCTTTTAAAACAGATCTTTGAGGGTGGGTAACGTTTGACTGAAAGAACAGAAATACATTCTGACTCATATCAGAAACAAAATCACAACTGCACCTTCCTTGACTAAAAAAATAAAATTAACTGTGTAGCCATCTTACGTAGTTTCTCTACTACAGAAGCTTTCACATAGCAGTGACCAAACGTGCCAATATGCTATAGTTACCTCTTGTTATTCCTGCACCTGTTAAATAAAACATGGAGGCCATGATGTGATATGAAGTCACAGATAATCACATGAAACTAGGCTACCTTAGGTAATGGGGTGTGTATTGTGCCTTGGTCTCCAGTCTTCATGTCCTCTGATGGATCCTGCTGACCATTTTCTTTCAGTTTGCTGCTCACCATGTCATCCCCCGATGGAATGATGCGGCCCATTTTGTACTGTTGTAACTGCAAGAGCCCGAAACTATATTAAGAGAATGGTTCTATTTGTTTCAACAAACTCTGACATCAGAGAGAATTAATATGAGTCTGCAGAACTGAAAATACTGGACGCGATGGAAGTGCGCATTTCAACAGGTTTGCTGTTGAGTGAACAAATAAGTGAAGAAATAAATATATTTCTTTTAATGCAAGGATGGATACATAAGGTAAAGTTGTCCTTGTGCTTAAAGTAAGCACTATGACATGAAGCGTATGGGGGAGTGGATGTATAGATCCACATTTTCTTGACCTTGGCACTAGTTGGAAGTGAGTGGTCAGCTTCACGTCCCGGCCGCTTTACCCCCGAAGAAAGAGCCCCCAAAACCCATTGGATAGGAGGTTGGGTGGAACCCAGAGCCAGTCTGGACAACGTAGAGAAGAGAAAATTCTTGACCCCACCAGGTAGGTAAAGTTGCCCCTGTGCTTAACTAATTAAGCACTATGTCATGAAGGCGTATGGGGGATTGGATGTATAGATCCACATTTTCTTGACCTTGGCTCTAGCTGGAGGTGAGTGGTCAACTTCACACCCTGGCTGCTTTACCCCCGGGAAAAGAGCTCCTAGTACTCATTGGCTAGGAGGTTGGGTGGACCCCAGAGCTGGTCTGGCTGGGGCTCGAACCCTGAATGCTCGGTTGTCCAGCCAGTAGCCAGTTGCTGTTCTGACCATGCTATCCCAGCTCCTAAGGATGAATACATGCAAAAAAATGAATTCCACCATACACAAGGAGTACCCTTCATTTTGTATCATGAAGATAATAGGAAAATATAAAAGATGTGTGCTAGAATGAAGCCAGGGTAGATCTTGAGACATAATCCTTGAGAGATGATATGATGGAACCTGTAAAATCTGAGGTTCTCCCCACAGCATCTCACAGCAGTGGTTCTGAGAAATAATGCTGTGCAATCTGTGGGATTATTTCTCAGCACTGAAGATTGAACTGATACGTTCCTCCAAAAGGTCAGCTGACTTTCAACAGACCACATAGCATTATACTCCAGAAGGTATGAATCTTCATGATGAAACTTGATCGGAGTTGAAATGTGTATAGTGATGAATTGGTCAGGCTGGTTGCAAGGAATGATGTAACTCACATACATAGGATTCCTCAAAATGTTACATGATGTCACAAACCAGAGTCTATAATCTGAACATTCATCTCCGTGAAAAATTATATGCTGTGTTGACTGCCTAAACAAGTAACTTAAATACATATCCACGTACACAACAGGATGATGCAGAATTAACATTACATTCAATACAAAGACAATTACACTGTTTACAACTTCCTAATTCAAATTATATGCTTCCATGTTCCAAGATATTGAAGCATCACCACACTAGTAATTTCAATTTAGTTTTTTAAACATTATATTTGTTTCATATGATGAAGAAATAGGAAAGGATAATACGTACTTAAGACCAGCAATATGAAACAATATCACTTATTACATTACAACTTGGGAGCCGGGACAGTACAGTCAGTATAGCAACTGGCTATGGCCTGGACAGCCGAGGGGTCAGTGTTTGAGTCCTGGTAGGGGCAAGATTTTTCCCTCACCAAGCTGTCCAGACTGTTTCTGGGGCCCATCCAGCCTCCTACCTAATGTGTACATGGGACTCTTTCTGAGTGGGTAAAGTGGCTTGGGCATAAAGTTGACGACTCACCTCCACCCAGTGCCGAGGTCAAGAATATGTCCTCCATATGTTTCCATGGTAAAAAGGTAAAAAAAAAAAAGTAAAGTACTGTAAAGCTATCCCTGTCACAGGCTGTGAAGGCCCATAGAGTTGTGATATGTTGAGGGTCCCACATTATCTAGAGAATCGGTTCAAAGATGGCGGTAAGGTTGTCAGCCCTATGCGGTGGCCATGCTTTACTCACCAGGAAAATTATTTAATTAATTCCTGTTACTCATTTCTGTTAGAGCTGAGTCGACCCAAGGGCCATATGATACACACTTAATTACTTAAGCATAGGGACAACTTTACACATTACAGCCCTTTTAATATAAGTCATGACTCTTTAATTGCATGAAGCATTAGCAGTAATACAGCCAGGCAAAACTTTTTTTACTTAAAAACAGCCCATTTTTATTCTGCGAAAGTCCATCTACACTATGAACCATGGTACATCAAATCTCATATAGGCAACCTGATGGAAGAAAAGTTCTGTGTAAATATGTGTGAATTTCCCACTGATACATGAGTACCAGGAGAATGTTCAGAATACAATCTAGCAACTTTTCAATGATGAAGTAATGGTCTATGTCACTAACCAAACATGTTGCACTGCCGTTCCTACATTAGTTGGAGCATAAGTGTTTCATATGGATATAATTGGAAACATACGCATTCAAAGAACACACTTCTGTTTAAACACTGTGACAAAGACTTAATTTCCATTAATTTAATGTGATGTTCAACTTTACATGCAGGTGAATACATTGTACCCCTATTGTGAGCCATGAGGCACAGAGAGCTATAAACATATAAACAGGTAAACAGATGAACTAAATGGCAAAACATGCCATGGACATCAAATAATAAAGATTACATGAACAGCATGTAACGAGAACAGATGAAAAGCATGATGCTGACGATTTAAATTTTCATGAAATATGCCCACCCATCAGGTAAAAACGACCAAAGCCAAATGACAAACACAGCTTTTACCTCTATTTCAAATTCTGTTTTAGTGTGAGAACATGCATTTAATGAGTTCTAGGCATACTTCCTGAAGTGGCAGGAAGGCTAGAATTGAATTATTCAGCTGCAAGGTATTATCCAGTGGAGAATAAATACAAACAGGGCATAAGAACTTACAACGTGTGTTCCTAGATCTGTCTCCAAACCTTCTGGAAGGAACTCATACACTGTAGTCATATTTCAAGGTTTGGTTTTATTATACTGATTAAATTACTAAGAAAGTGAAACGTCTCAGAACCTTCAACAGGATTAACTCACTTCATCTTTGGTTGTTGTGAGGTCCTCTTCTAATGTGGCTACCCTTTCCAATGCCACCCTTAACCGCTCCCTCACCTGCAAAAGATGTATAAGAATAAAGTGCACCTAATTAAACACAGAAATATATTATGCGCTATTTATCCTAGACCACTGACTGTACTGGATGGAGCAGCCGTAATGCTCCAGGCTTGTATCTGCGAGATATCCAGTTAGAAAGTCATCCGAATTACCAGCTGCTTTTACCTACACTTTTTGCAGTTTCCCTCAGTTGTTATAGGTTGGAAAGTACTGTGGAATAGGCCACAACTGCTTTCTTCCAAATCCCAACATGCCTGCCATTCACATGATGCTAAATAACTTAGAAACAGATAGACCACTGTATCTCAATTAGCAAACCTTGAGCCCCTTAAAGTGAAAATTTTACTACATGGGAACGCAAAAATATTTATAGTATTTACCCACAGTAAAAATATCAAATTCAAGTACATATACAGAGTAACAAAAAAAAAATGACAACTAAGCCTGTTACAGCCCCTATGAAAAATATGCCTCTTATACTCGTAATATAAAATGTGCATGCACCCATTGCAATCTCTCAGTACTTTCCTCAACCCAGAACTGCAAGAAACGAACACCAATCATTTTGGCTACGATGCCGTTGCACCACTCAATTCAAAATCAGTTCGCCCACGCCGAGGGAATAAGCAAATAATCGGTATTGAGAGTAGTGCTGGTTGCATGATCAAGGGTGCAACTTGTAATCAAACTGCTCGATCAATTTCTTCTTAATTGGACGTTATGGATTAGGACCCTCTGCCATATTCCAATTCATAGCTCTTTCTTTAAGTATGATAATTTTAGACACTTAGCAAGATTCCACGTATGGGGGAATGGTCCCATCACTAGACTCCCCACTGACACAGAACACGGAAAGAAGGTGGCTTACTGTCTGAGTACTGAAAATGCATGATAGTTTCTCCCATTTTAATTAAGGGGGGGGGATGCCTCTGCTGCTGTTCCACCACCCTTTGACACCATCCTCCTTCAGGACTCACAACAACCATGCCCCGATCAGATTCAAAACAGCGATATCAGTGTTACAAGCAGCCCAACTCAGTACGCGCCATACAAGACTGTGAACTTAGTGAACCTACTCGTAATTAAATATGCTATGCCGAATACATTCACATTTAAACGACATATATAGAAACGTAAGCACCAGAGCAGTGGTTCCATAAGCTGATGCCATTAATTCTAATGATACATAAACAATAAAGTAGGTCTACTTTATAGATATTAACATCAATAAATTATTATTGGGAGCTGCTAAAACATGGTTTGAGCCTTTTATATGTTAGGCCACCTTAAACGTTTTTATTCACATACGGCAGCCTCATTGAGATGGCCGGGTGTGTAGCAAGAATGGAACGCATATAGGATATTGGTGGAAAATCCAGAAGGAAAGAGACCACTGGGAAGACCAAGATGTATGTGGGGGTGAAAGTAAAGTAAAAGTAAAGGTATCCTTGTAACAGGCCGTGGAGGATCATACCATTCTGAGATGTCGAGATTCTCACATTTTCTAGATAATCGGCTCATACGAGGGTCGTAAGGAAAGTCATGAGCAAAAATTTTTTGTAAAGTAACATCCTTTATTATTGACAAACCAGATACACCACCTCAATCTACAGACCTTTCTTTATTTTTCCACATAATCGCCACTTCTTTGTACACATTTCTCCCAGCGTTCTGGGAGTTGGAAAATTCCCCTTCTGTAAAATTCCGTTCCAGCCATCCGAAGACACTGACGCACTGCTTTCTGAATTGCCTCCCATCTCAAAACGTTGTCCACACAGCTGATCCTTCACAAATCCGAAAAGATGGTAGTCGGAGGGTGCCAGATCAGGGCTATAGGAGGGGTGTGGAAGAACTTCCCACCCCATCTTTGCATTGCTTCCAATGTGAGGCGAGCGGCGTGGGGGCGAGCGTTGTCATGTAGGATGATGTTTCGTCCCGGACGTTTACCGTGCAATGCACGACGGAGCTTGTGCAGCGTCTGGACATAACGAGCAGCATTGATGGTTTGCCCAGGTTCCAGGAATTCCGCCAGGATAAACCCCTCTGCATCCCAGAAGAGTGCGCCCATCACCTTCGCAGCTGATGGCACTGTCTTTTCCTTCTTTTTTGATGGAGAATGCAAATGGTGCCATTCCATACTCTGCCGTTTCGTTTCAGGCTCGAAATGGTGAAACCAGCTTCCGTCACTTGTCTCAATAAAGAGCAAAAAATCATCGCCTTCGTGTCGATATCTCTGCAGCAGTTCTGAGGTGATGGCTTTTCGCTGACCTTTGTGGTCTTCGGTCAATAACCGCGGGACCCAACGAGCACAAACTTTCCTACAGCCCAAGCTTTCAATCATCTCCTGTACTGCGCTGTGCCCTATTCCAAGTCTTCGGGCTATTGTGTCCACGGTCACACGCCTGTCATCTTGAATGATCTCATCCACACTTTCCTTGTTACGTTCAGTTGAGGCTGTTCGAGGGCGACCGCTCCGAGGCTCATCTTCGATGATGCCAGTGTTCCCATCTTTAAAATGTTTCAACCATCTTCGAACACTGATCGCACCCATGCACACGCTTCCATAAGCACGCTGAAGTCTCTGGTGAATTTCTGCAGCAGGGATTTCCTCTTTCACAATAAATTCGATTACAGAACGCTGGCGAAACGACATATCGTTGTCGGCCATTTTGTTAGGAGTGATACTGGTCACATGATGCACGCTACTGACGTCACAAGACACTCAAGGTTAACACAACAGCTGCTTCCACATACCACCGTACTCTCTTTCGTCTGCTGCTCCCAGGTTGTATGCAAAAAAAAAGTTGCTCATGACTTTCGGTACGACCTACGCAGATGGCGGTAAGGTTGCTAGCCTTACGCGCCGGCCGCCCTTTACCCCCAAGAACATTCCAAGAATATTCCTGGTATTCATTTCTGTTAGAGGCTGAGTCGACTCCAGGGCCATAGTGTGGCTGGAAGGATTAGGTCAATTGAAAAAATTCAATGACCCCATTGGTACTTGAATCTGCGACCTTCCGGCTTGTAGCATAGTGCCTCAACTAACTACTCTACCGCGTATGCAGGCGTACAATATTAAAATGGATCTTAGAGATATAGGATGGGACGGTATGGACTGAATTGATCTGGCTCAGGATTGGGACCAGTGGAACGCTTTTATGAACACGGTAGTGAACCTTCGGGTTCCATAAAATGCTGGGAAGTTCTTGCGTAGCAGCTTCTCAAGAAGGGCTCAGCTCCACGAGTGAGTGAGTATGGAGGCCTCATGCCAATAATTCTGGAACCACAGTACTAATACGGCATATACTGTATTCATTTAAGATCAGTTTTTGTAGTAGTACCTTCCATTCTACGTCCGTTTATTCCAAGTTCTTTCATCGCTTCAGGTTTACAAGCTGTCTGTATTTCTCATTCTTCATATGCATGCTACATGTCCCACTCATCTTATTCTCCTTGGATTTGTTGGCTATAACACTATTTGCCCCCTCGTTTGGGTCTCCACCTTATCGTGGTGAGGGGGTTTGAATATGCCAAGGACCCTGAGAGCTATACCAGCGGTAGCGTAGCTACTGGCAGGGCCTCCTACAGGTCAAAGAGTAGGCATTAGACGAAGAGACACCAAAAACCAAAAACTGATGCCGGAAGCAGCGACTTGAAGCACAGAGCAAATGATGCTCGAGATTGTTCAAGATCGTATAGCAACAGGCGTGACCAGAGTGGTTTGAACGGCTGTTGTGCGATGTGGAAAGCAAATGGAAAAACTACCACATTATCACTTTTCCTGGATAGTCTCTTTCCAAAAACAGGGACATCATGTATGCGAAACAGAAGACGAGGAAGAAGACATAAGAAGATGCTGGATGACCTTGGCATCAGAAGAGGATATTTTTATTTGAAGGAGAAACTCTGGATCGTACTAAGTGGAGGAACTGTTTTGGAAGAGACTGTGGACCTGTCGTCTTGACAGATTACTGATGAATGAATGAACACTATTTGGTGATGAGTATGAATTACATATAAGACTTGTCGTTATGCAACCCTTCCCCGCCCTCCTCATCCGGGTCGATGTGGTCCATCAGCGACCGTGATGACTGCAGATGGATGGGACCTACGAAAGGTTGGGTTTTAAATCAACACTGACACGGGTGATCGCCCGAAAAGACTTTAGCTTAAGTTAATTGTCATCATCAGATCCTCTTGCTCGTTACGTTTTAAACCACTTAAATCTAATTATAACGTCATCTCGTTAGAAATTCAGCTTGCAGCCTCCCATACAGACAAATCTGCTATGCTGGAAGTCACATACACTGCTGCTCCATTACAATGAAGGATTTCAGGACAAAGCTTAAGTTTCCGGACCTCACGTAGGAGGCTGCCAGACTCAGCTGCTTGAGCTATGTGACGCACTCCCACGAAGTGAAGTTATTTCCCTTGTGGATAGCATGCAGCCTCCCTTCCAGCCACCAAGCTACTACTTTTTCAATTTCCACCCTGTTTTCTATCTCTGTATACGGTCGTACAGTTCAAGTCTCTATAAATTACTTCAACTCACGCTGTGTGTTAATTAAAAAAAAGGTCTAGAACAAGGTTCAAAATTAAATTTTACGTATGTGATATCGACAGAAGGAAAGTGGTCAATATTTATCAGGTTCTTTCTTGTGACGATGGTATATTAATAAAATTAATGCCTTTCTGGATATTATCCTTCGTCCTGGTATTTATTTAAAAAATGTTTCGGAGACTGTACTGTCTCAGTTCTCAGAACATATGACAATGTCCAAAAAAATCAATAACTGGAGGTTCTTTCTTGCTGATTACGCGATTTAGAATCGAACCGATGATACCTCTCCGAAAGAAATCGTTCCATTCAGAACCAATGAGCACAACATTCAGACGAATCATTTCTCAAGAAACAGCCACTCCCATTCGGTCTATACAATTTTCTTTTCAATCCTTCTGTTATATCCTCTCTCTAAAGTCAAAATATTTCTCTCAGAATTTTGTTATATGCTCTTTCTTTCGGGATGAGAGAATAAGTTTCATACCCATAAAATTAAATTAGGGCTTCATACATTTCGAATTTTAGGCATTAAGACAGCAGGTAGGAAGACACAAGCGTATGAAGTGGACACCAGCAAAAATTACCCTAATTTAATAATTTCGTGAGTGTAATTTTAATCATCGGATGATAAGGGCAGGGCACGAACGGTAGAGAGGAGAAATGCATATATGATATTGATGGGAAAACCGGAAGAAAGGAGACCATTGGGAAGAGCAAGGCGTAGGTGGGTGGACAATATTAAAATGGATCTCAGAGAAGTAGGATGGGATGATGTGAATTGGGTTGATCTGGCTCAGGATAGGGACCACTGGAGGGCTCTTGTGAACACAGTAATGAACCATAAAATGCTGGGAAGTTCTTGAGTAGGTGTACAATTGGCAGCTTCTCAAGAAAGGCTCAGCTCCATGAATGAGTGAATTTCAATCATCACCATTGCTCCAACTCTGACTCAGCTCTCAAACATTTACTGGAAACTACGACATTACGTAACATAAATTAATATGTAAAATACAGCCTCGTTGTAAAAACTTGGACGACTGCGAGATTCCTGGGTTGAAACCACAAATTTCAATGCTGGGAATACGAACCCACACACAGCTTTATCGCTAGTCACTCCTCTGTTACGTATTCTATAATCGTATTCACATGCACAAGCTGACCACTGAAGTACTCTTTTGGAGCTATAAAATAATTCTCAAAATAGTGCCTCATTTAGGTGCCTCACAATAGAATCGCATAATAATGCATTGTTCCGGGTAACGCCTGAAGAGGGTCTACAGTCTCAGCGGGACTGTATATAAATGGATTTATATTCAGTTATTTCAGAAAATGTGAGGGAACCAGCGATTTCTGTAAGGTCGCTATATTATTAAGCGGACTTGTTTAAAGCGTTCACTACGGGAATCCGTTCTGGAGAGGGAATGAGGAATACGGAATATATGCAAACGAAGTCACGTACTGCGCAGAAACTGTGCCGTCCGCTATACGACTGAAGATGGCGGAGTACGCGTAAAACGGAAAGAACTTAAAACACAAAATTATAGAAAATTTATCCAAATATAGACGATATATGTATTGATAAATAGGAAGATCTGTGATCTAAAAAAAACTCCATGGATTTAGTCCGCAAGCGAGCTATACCGACCGGGCGACCGCCGCTTGTCGGCGAAGTCAGTTCCAAATTCAGCGGATAGAGGGTGTCGCGTGGTCTGCGCAACGAAACCACACGGTGATTCGACGGTAGAAGAGAGAACTGTGCGGAACGAAATTGTTAGCTCCGAACGAAACTTCTACATTGCGAATTGTTATTACGGTTTGACGTTTTAAGTGACGTGGTCATTGGTTTACTGTGACATTTGTGTCGTAAATCGTTAATCAGAGTGAATACATCCAACACACAGTTATAGCAAAAACATAACCTCTACTTGCCGCTCTGCGGCCCAGGGCCCACCCTAGATGAGTGGTCCGGATAAAGACGTAAACTTGATGGCCTGTGATGAAACTACGATGGTGAAGACAAAGCTGAGACGACGCAGTAGGAGCCCACCAAGCAATGCCCTATCAAACAAGAAACGGACAGTTGGAAACTCACAACCGCCCACTACAGACAACATCGCTGCGCCGCCGGCCACGACAACAGGTAACAGCTTCGATAACGCAACCGCAGCCCTCACCTTCACCAAAGAGGATGCAGGGCCCTTTGTCCTCCACCTCAGAGGAAACCGTGAAAATAATACCAGACCGCTAATGGCACTCGAAGTATGTCGAATGCTAGAGAAATCTATCGTAAAATACGATCTAGTGACCCCTCTTACGAGAAACACGTGGGAAATCACTTTCAATACACGAGACACTGCTAACTACGCTTTAACCTCCCCCTACCCGAAACAACACGGTTTGATGATTTGGTTGCCTTGGATGAAAGTTTTTAGGAAAGGCATCATTAGAGGCATCCCCCTAGACTGCTCTGTTGCGGAAATTAAGGAAGAACTCAACAAATCAAATCCCGGACTGAAAGTATCAGAAGTATCCAGGTTAAAGCGACGAATACAGAAGGATGGACACACTGAATGGGCCGACACCCACACTGTCAGTGTTGTTGTAAGAAGTACACAATTACCAAAATTCGTTTATATTTGGCGAACGAGACTGGACTTGGAACCCTTCATCCCACAGGTTCGACAGTGCTTTAAATGCGGCAGATTCGGCCATATTAGTAAAGTTTGCAAAGCAATTGAGAAATGCCTGACTTGTGCCCACGACAAGCACCCAGAAAGCGAAACATGTGCGACAACCCCGATGTGCATTAACTGCAAAGGTGACCACCCTACCCTCAACAGACAATGTCCCAAATTTAGGGAATCCAAAGAAATCTGTAGAATTATGGCCCATGAAAATGTGCCCTTTGCAATAGCACAAAAACAATTCTCCAACATGCAACATAATTCCTTGTTCCACTCACCATCTATAACTTTCAGCAACTTCCCACCATTGCGACATTCTCCTACTCCAAGTAAATTCCCTTTGCCCCCTGAACAGAAAAATCGCAAATACAGTGAAGCCGTGCAAGCTCGGCCGGCCAAGGACCGTATTTCGCACACGACTCCTTACCTCGCTGAGACCAACTCGCCAATGAGCAACATCCATTCTGTTCACCTACAAAGACTGGAATCGATCTTAAAAGCAGACCCGAACTCGAATGCTCTATGGAATAGAATCTGGAAAGCAATCGACTTACATATTCAGTTCTCAAATGGACAAGAACCCCAACGTGCTCCGAATACTTCAATGGAATTGCCAAAGTCTCAAAAACAAGCTACATGAACTTCAATTTAGAGCACAACAGTTTGACATCATTCTATTAAACGAAACCTGGCTGACACAAACGGACAAAGTCTATATAAAAGGATTCGACGTTATTCGCAAAGACAGAACGCATCGTGCTGGAGGAGGTACTGCCATCTTCATTAACAATTTTCTCAAATATGAGAAACGACCTGCCCTATACGACTGCGACGGGAGCATTGAACTATGCGCATTGACCCTGCACTTAGTAGAGGGAAAGCTACTATTGGCAACTGGATACAGGCCCCCCGATAAACACATTTCGAACGATAAATGGCTGCGCTTCCTAAACCAATTCCACGATAGGTTTCTATTAGCAGGGGATTTTAATGCCCACCACCCCCTCTGGGGCAGCCCTCGCGCTTGCTCTGAGGGAGATAAACTTTTTCGCGCCATAGAAAGTACTGATAATTGTGTCATCAACCAAGGAGATACAACCTTCCGCTCAAGACAATTTAATACGGAATCGGCTATAGATATCTCAATAACAGACAGCCGATCCTACCCAGCGTACAACTGGTGCGTTGGGAAGGACTCATGGGGTAGTGACCATTACCCTATCACACTAGAACTCCACAAAAAAGCGAATCCCAGGATCATTCACCGAGCACCGCACAAAATATATACTCTCAAGACAAACTGGCAACAGGCCATCTCCAACATCTCCTGCAACTTAGATGCCCTCGAAGCAACTATCTTACACCCAGATACCGACACCCAGGTTAAGTACTCCACCTTTGCAGCTACTATAACCTCCGCGGTCATGGAGGCCACACCAGGGAGAAAATACCACAACACGAGAAACCACAAACAGAATTCCAACCTTGCTAACAATCAAAAATCTCACAAACGCCCTAACCCAGCACCATTTTGGAACGAAGACTGCAACCGACTTATTCGGCTTAGAAAAGGAGCACTCCTACGACTCCAGCAGTACCCATCGAGAGACAATTTTCTCCAATACAAGAAAATCGAAGCTAAGACGAGATCTGACATACGCAGAATCAAACGGGACTACTATCGGAACTTCTGTTGTTCCCTCAACCGCTTCACTAATCAATCTTACATATGGAGGAAACTAGCTGGACTGAAGCGCGCCTGGAACACTACCCCTCAGTCGAATGAATACAACGTGCAGAGGATTCACACCATTGAAACAGCAATAGAATCACTGTGCCCCCCTTGGGCCCCAGTACAACCGCCATGTTTGAAAAACGACTATGAAGACCCATTCATGGACCACCCCTTTACTAAGGAAGAATTAGAAGCAGCCATCCTAAGTACTAACCCTAAGTCATCCCCAGGCCTTGATGGAATTGACTACTTAGTCATTCGCTCTCTCCCAGACACGGTCAAACCCCTGCTTCTAAGACTCTATAATGACATCTATTTGACTGAATCCTTTCCAACTGAATGGAAACAGTATTCCATCTTCTTCATCCCTAAACCCGATAAAGGAAAAGTCAGACCCATTTCGTTGGCTGCTTGCCTTCTCAAAATCATGGAAAAAATGATCAACATGAGATTAAACTGGTGGTTGGAATACAACCACCTACTACCCCCCCTACAATTCGGTTTCCGTAAGAACAAATCATGCCTGGATAATGCCACTGTGCTTTACCTGGACATAATCAATGCGTTCGACCTGAATCGACACCTGGGTGCCGTATTTCTTGATATCCAAAGTGCTTTTGACAACGTATTGGCCGACGTCCTCATCGAAAGACTGAAACTCACAAACCTCCCTCGCCACTTTTTAGCTTTCATCTACAATTTAGTTTCAGAAAGATTCCTCTACCTCCGATACGACAACCTGGATGTTGTACGAACGGCGTATCGGGGGCTACCTCAAGGTAGTGTTCTCAGCCCGATTCTCTTTGCCCTCTACATGACGCCCCTTAACGCGAGCATGCAAGGCCCCTGCACCGTACTCCAGTTTGCTGATGACATCGCCCTCTACTATTCTGACAATGATCCCAAAATCATTTCCACCAAGCTCACACAAGACATTGGTACAATGAACGTCTTTCTAGAGAACAGCGGGCTAAAACTAGCCCCCGACAAGTGTCAATATTGCCTCTTCGGTAAAAATAGAACCATAAGAGCTGCCCGCTGGGAAGTAACTATAGGCAACGCCGCATGCAGATCAGTGCCAGTGGTGAAATTTCTGGGAATATTATTCGAATCATCGCTTAATTGGAAACAACCCCTCCTCTACATCAGATCCAAATGTATCAAACCATTGACTATTATCAGCTACTTGCGTTCAACATGGATAGGAGCCGACCCATCTATCCTACTACGCCTATATATTGCGCTAGTGAGGTCTCGAATTGAGTATGGTTCACATCTTTTCACTCCGTTAAATGCCACAGAAACCACCTCCATGGAACGTATACAATGTAAAGCCCTTCGGCTAGCCATGGGATATATGACATCCACACCCACAAATGTAACCCAGGCAGAAGCACGGATTCCACCCCTGGTCATGAGATTTAAACTACTCTGTGACAACTACATCTCCAGAATCTACACCCTTTCAAATCATCCGCTACTGGCCCGTATATCACAACTAGCAGACACTAGGATGCATCCCACCAGGATACACATTGGACAAGAGCCCCTAATTCTCACGTGCTACAAGGAAATTGAACCTCCGCATCACCTTATTGCCCACTCCGATAAACCCCTGATATACAGTTACCCCTATAAGACTTCCTTTCATCAGGCCCGGGTCTCATTTGCCGAGGGCCTAGCTGCCAGCTCATCACCACAAGGGAAGGCCATGATCGACTCGCTGGTCAAGGAACTCGAAGGTTCCAACCGTTGTTTTTTCACAGATGGATCCAAAACGGAAGGTTGCCGTTTTGTAGGTTTTGCCTCTGTGACTTCTACAAACTCCACGGCGAACCTATATACTCGTAGAACATCCAAGTATGCCTCAGTCTTCACAGCGGAAGCTATGGCTATTATATCGACGCTAGAAATGATAAAACAGAGTCCGAACACACACTTCAGTTTTTTCTCACACTCCAAAAGTGTCTTGGAAGCCCGACGCTCTGGCTCCCCACTGAAACACTGTAGTCATCTAATACTTACCATTAAAGAGCAACTCATCATGCTTGCAGAAAAGGGTAAAATCGTTCACTTCTACTGGATACCTGCCCACATTGGAATCACCCACAATGAACGGGCCGACATGGCGGCAAAAGAGAGTGTTTACAAAGGCATAGACTCCCAACTATTATTACCCTGGACCGACCTTAGAGCCTGTTGGAAACAGAAAATGTTAAAGGATTTTTACGCATGGGGCTACTCATCGGGAGCACACAAAGGAAAATATTACTTCGATAATTACTTCGCTGATGTACCTTACCCCTGGTTCAACAAGATTAAGCTCCACCGGAAGCCCATCGTCACGCTCAACAGACTTCGAGCCGGGCACTACTGCCTGAAAACCCACCTCCATAGACTCAATATTGTTCCCGATGCGATTTGCGACTGCGGAGAAAATATCGAATCTCCCAACCACATCTTATGGCAATGCAAACGATTTGATGCGGCACGAGAATACATGCTCAGGAACCTGATTAAGCGCAATGAATACCCCCCGTACAAGATCGAACCCCTCCTCAGGGACATGGACCCTGGGATTATTGCATCGATTGCTCACTACCTAACCCGCATCGACATCACCATTTAACGAACATACATTAGTCCTTGCTACATAAATTAGATACAAACCGTATCTACTCCACCAACAACCGTCTTCATTTAGTCACGTATTTCAGTTTAGACCCACTCATCAGCATGCTATAAACCTGTTTCATACTAAGCCTACTTGTAAACTCAATGTAAATATGCCTTAACTCTGAACCTATTTGTAAGCATGTTACAAATTCTAACTTAAGCTTGTAATTGGCAGAATGGGCTCTCCAGCCCGACGCCAAATTCTTATATCTCACAATAAAAAAAAAACCACACGGTCGTTAATCTGGGTTTTCTAGACCGGAGCCGCTATTTCCTTGAAATAGCTCCTCAGTTATCCTCACGAGGATGAGTGGACCCCGTTCCAGACTCACCACTTCTCAGAAAATCTGGTAGTGCCGGGAATCGAACCCGGACCTCTGGATCTGTAGCCAGGAACTCTGACAACTAGACCACGGAGGCGGTCGGAAGATCTGTGATAACGTACAAAAACTGAAAACACAAATTAACGCACTCACTAAGTAGTACGAAACAACTGTAGATGTTCAAGAGGGGTTTTCTAATGTATACCAGCCTACGACGCGCTCCCTTTGTAGCAGCGTTAACAGGCAATAAGTTACAAACTATAATGAATATAACATGAAAACTTTTTTTTTCCTTTGGTGCTACAACCCCAATTTGGGCGCTGGCCTACCTCCATGAAACTCTCCGACAACAAGAAACTACCCGTCTCAAAACAAAAAATAACTGCAATGAAGGAGAAGTAACCCACCAACTACGCTTTAACACTTTGCGGACCGCGCACCCTTTAAAAGGTTTTTCGCTTTTAAACATGGCGGACCGTTCGCGTGTTAACGTAGCTATCTGTCTGTGGCTCTACAGCCTTTGCGGACCTTGGCCGCTTTTTGAGTTTCTTAATCTATACACAGCTGGTAGGACCCCTTAGACGGGAGATCAGCCAGTCGCAAGGCCGCTACCTACACACAGAACAATTCAAACACAATAAACGCAACATCCATGCTTCGAGTGTGATTCGAACCCACGATCCCAGTGTTCGAGAGGGCGAATATGGTTCATACCTTAGACGGCGCGGCCACTGTGATCGGCAGTTACACGTAGCTAATGCACTGAAATGCTGGCGTTAACGAAAGAATGAATGAGGAGGCCGCAGATGATGTAATGCACTTCCTCCGAGCGGCAGGAAATCATAAACGTAATTAATAAAGCTGGAACGGTACCAGTATCAAACAGGAATGAGCCTTAGATGATGAAGAAAGGGAATACGCAGTTTAGTGGAATTAAACGTTTTAAAGTTGCTAAAGGGTAGCACAAAACTGATTAACTGAAAACTGAACACGTCAAAGCAGAAGGGAAGAGGAAACTACAGACAGAATTAGGACGGTCATTTCTGAAACACGAGTAATGAAGCACACCAGATACGTAACGAAATAAAGGCGACAGTGGGAAAAGAAAAAGGATAAAACAAGAAGTCCTAGGAAGAACTAATTGCCTACTTTCCTCTGATACGACACTGACCGCATAGAAAATGGTGCCTCCAGCAATTCCTTGTTGCCGCGGGAACGTGTTTACTGAGTTCTTACCTAGCAACGATAGGGGGATATAAAGATCCACAGACTCTCCACTGATAAGACATGGACCACACAAAAAATGACGCGTGTATTTCCGTATATTTGTGCCGCCAGGACGTGTTTACCGAGCCGGTGCCTAGCAACGAAAAGAGTGATTCATTTTACCGAGCCTCTGCCTAGTAATGATTGGAGGGATACACATATAGACACACAGGCTGATGGGGAGATATATGAAGTATGCCGTTGAGATGGGCTTACGTGACATGATCCAAGTTTCATAAAGATTGGTCCAGGCAGTCAAAAACTGACGTGGGGATATTCACAGTCACACAGACAGCATGGCAATCTCATAAGCTTAACTATATTTTTTAAAAATAGGAAATGTAAGCCAAAAAAAGTGTGATGGCGAAAGGCTCTCACCCAGAATAGTGAGTGAATGGCTGCATGCCTGAGATGGCTGAATAGGTGAGTCAGAAAGTGGATGTTCCAATTCAGCGAGATAACTTATGCCAACAGTGAACTGATTCAGTTCAGTGAAACAGTGCGTGGGGGAGTGAATCAATTGTGGGAGTGACAGTCAATGAGTGAGTGTTTAAATGAATGTATTAAAAAACAAAGTAAAACTTTTTTTTTCGTGAAAGAGCGAGACTGTAAGTCAGGAATTAAATAAACGACAAAGCGAAGGGGTCAGCACATGAAGCAGCGGGTCACTGAGTCTTCATCGTGTAGTCACACGCAAGGAACACAGAAGTTCAGTTTTATTCTAATTAAATTCTGAAACACTTTTCGGTATGGTATACTACAGAATACAGAACAATTTATAACTCTGCAACAGTGCTGATTACTGGTAAAGGTAACAGAGTGAAGTTTTCCCTACTCTGAATCAATAAAGAGTAACACGAAAAGCGGAGAGGTATAGCTCCACCAGTCTTGACCTCGGCACTAGATGCAGGTGTGGTTAGCTTCACGTCCCACTTGCTTTAACCCGGGGGAAAGAGCCTATAGCACCCATTGGATAGGAGGCTAGGTGGGCTGGTATAAAAACCGCGGAGAAGAAAACAATTTCTTGCCCCTGCCAGGAACCGAAATCCGGCCGTCCAGCTCATAGACGGTTGCTAACCCGCGGATTAGTGTTACAATAACAATACAATTCAAGAACAATAAGTTATATCAATGACTCCGTCCACAGAAATAAGTACGTTATTTGCTAGTTTATTAAATTAAATTCCAGTTCAACTACACCGGATGAAGAGTAGATGTTTGTGTAGGAAACTTGGTCGGAAACTTACAAAGATAATTTATTTATAACTCTGTGTAGTTCTTTCTTCTTTTGGTTAATTTTATCACGCTGTCGTCATCTAGAACTGTAGCATGACTGACAAGTTCAAAGGACGATGGAAGGAAGCGGTCGTGGCGTAACTGTAATATGGAAAAAAATCACATGATAAGCTTTTGTACCGGTAGGGAATCGAATTGGGAACCTCCTGACCACGAATCTGAAGTCACCGCTACGCAAACCAGCTCCGTTACTCTGTGTAGTATCAATAACCCTATGAATACGGATTCGTTTTCAAAATAAAGCAAAAATAAAATTATTTCAGTTTATATGCATCTGTGTGTGGGCACTTACAAATAAGTAAACAGAACAAGATGGTTTTCAGAACGTGCACAAACGTCGTGTGATCTTGGCATATCCGACTACGCAACATCCAGAAAAAAATGTGGTTATGAAAATTTACAGCGCTGTGTTCTTCTGAGATGGCTGCGTAGGTAACACAGCAATATACTGGCAGACCTTGCAGATCTGTCAGATACAGGCAATGAAACATGGAAACTTTTATATTGTGTCTGCAGTTTCTGAAGAGGCCTAATGCCCCCTCCCCAAAGATATGTCGTATCACCCGGAGCCATGACTTATCAGCTACCATCATCATAGTGACGTCACGAGTCCACGAGACTCTCAAGTCTCAAGTGTGCATTATACTGCAGATACAAGACGAAGCCTCCAACCTCCCGATACGGTGAACTGTCACAGATGACATCAAGACAGCAAATTTATTAGAAATTCCAAATCAAGATGAATATGAAGTGTACAAAGACAACAGAGAAGCGTAATTGTGGGCGTTACAAATTATAAGCTCATTTCAAAACTCCGTGGCCTGTAGTCCGCAAGCGAACTATACCGACCGAGCGACGGACGCTTGTCGGCGAAGTTAGTGCCAAATTTTGCGGATAGAGGGTGTCACGTAGTCAGCGCAACGGATCCAGACGGCTATTAATCTCGGTTTTCTAGACCGGAGCCGCTATTTCTTTGAAACAGTTCCTCAATTATCCTCACGAGGCTGAGTGGGCCCCGTTCCAAACCTACTAATTCTCAGAAAATCTGGTAGCGCCGGGAATCGAACCCGAGACCCCTGGATCTGTAGGCAGGAACTCTGAGCACTAGATCAAAGAAAATAAATATGATGATGGATTCATCAGGCACTGTTTCATCCGCATGGGGAACGCATGGAAGGTCGCAGCTTCAATTCACGATGAGGTCATTCGATTTCTTTTCAATTGACCTAATCCTTCCAGTCGCAATATGACAATGGGGTTGACTCAATCTCTTAATAGAAATGAGTACAAGGAAACTTCCTGGGGTGTAAAGGGGGGCTGGCGCATAAGGCTATGGGTTTGGATAGGTGAATAGACTTACTGGTTACTAACAAGCCGTAACTATAAATAATTATAACCCTCTAAAGATTACTGCAATTATAACACTGAAAACAAGTCTCCAACGTCTGCTTACTTAGTAACTTCTGAATCCTGAAACGATGAATTTATAACTAAACACATAAGTAAAAGTTAAAAAAGGTAAAGTTGTCCCAGTGCTTAAATAATTAAGCCCAATATTATGCTGAACACTGTCCACTGTCTGACTTGCATTCGCCTACGGGCCGCGCCATAGCTCAAACGGTTAGTCGCTGGTTTTCCAACGCGGCGGCACGGGTTCGATCCCGGGTCTGGTCAAGTGGGATTTGTGGTGGACAAAGTGGCGCTGGGGCAGGTTTTCTCCGAGTACTTCGGTTTCCCCTGCCAATCTTCATCCCACCAATTGCTCCACAATCACCCTCACCTATAATATGGGGCTGGTACAATAGGCCAGAAATGGCCGCAGTATAAGGGATTTAGTCCCAATCCACTAGCAATAAAAATAAATTTCATATTGAGGGGCTATGCTACAAGCCGGAAGGTAGAGGGTTCAAGTCCCAATGAGGTCATTGGATTTTCTTTCATTCATCTAATCCTTCCAGCCGCACTATGGCCCTGGGGTCGACTCAGCCTCTAAAGAAATGAGTACCAGGAATGTTCTTGGCGGTAAAGGGCGGCCGGCGCGTAAGGCTGACAACCTTGCCGCTATCTGTGAGCCGATTGTCTCCATAATGTGGGAACCTCAACATCTCACAACCCTATGGGCCTCGACGGCCTATTACAGGGATACATTTACCTTTTACACCATCATGTAAATGCTAAATTAAGCAATGAATACAGGACATAGGTAGATAATCATAAACTCAGTTAAGAATTTTTGAACCTTCAGTCCTGTAATGTCGCAAGGTAGAGAAGACAGAAGAGCGGTATTCATGCAGCCCCATAGCGGGAAATGCAAGACGGTTAGGTCAGGCGATCTTGACGGCCATGGGAATGGATCATCAAGGCCAATCAATTTTGTTACGGTATCAAAGAATCAGGAACTGTTCTAGAGGAAGCGCCGAGCGGAAAACACATGAACGTAAGGTAACCTGAAAATTTCGGAGGACATTTTGTATATGTCAGCGCAGGGTTCAAAGACGCTAAGCAGAAAACAAGAAGCCTGACTTTCTTAAATACGTTTACAATCACTCTCTAGACCTACAGCGCATTACTGGGTATTAAGAAGGCGATAACTTTGAAACTTCAAATTGCTTAAGGCTCATCTGAAGTAATTGTAACTGAGACTGATCCACAGAGGTAGTTAAACGAGGAGACATATTAGTTGTCTCGTATAATACAAGGTTACTACAAATGATGCATTCCATTTCAAAACACTATATTGGTCGCCCCGTGCTTTTCCGTTTACACAGACAACCAGTATCCTTAAACCGCCGATACCACCGCAGAATGCTCTGTTTACATGGTGGTTATTTTCTGTGCTCTGCTCTGAATGCACGCTGCACTGCAATAACAGACGAACATCTCGGATATTCCAACAAATAGGAACTCTTTTCCAGCTTCGCCGCCATTTTGTGAGGCACTGCACTCATGCTGCCAACTGGTGTATCACGATGCAAACTTGGTGAGTTTGCGGTTCTTTTCTGTGCTCTGCTCTGAATGCACGCTGCACTGCAATAACAGACGAACATCTCGCATATTCCAACACACAGAAACTCTTTTCCAGCTTTGCCGCCATTTTGTGAGGCACTGCACTCATGCTGCCAACTGGTGTATCACGATGCAAACTTGGTGAGGTTGTGGTTCTTTTCTGTGCTCTGCTCTGAATGCACGCTGCACTGCAATAACAGACGAACATCTCGCATATTCCAACACAGAGAAACTCTTTTCCAGCTTGGTCGCCATTTTGTGAGGCACTGCACTCATGCTGCCAACTGGTGTATCACGATGCAAACTTGGCGAGTTTGCTGTTCTTTTCATGTATCGATCATATTTTTATGTGTAATACTTTGGATAATATAGTCTTTTGAAATGAAATGAATCATTGGTAGTAACCCTGTATATAATCTAGCGATTGATTATGAATGCGATATGCCTAACTTCCGTATACACTCCTCTTCATAAAGAAAACTGTAAAGGGCGAACGCATTCATCTGTTCATCGGACTGAAATACTGGACACTTAGTTATGAGACTATATTTCTCTCGCTTACAGACTTTCATTCACAGCAGAAGAAATCTGGTTACATGCTCGAAACTGAGAGTAAAATAATCGTCCTGTCAGGATCAGATGACTTGATACGTGTCCTTACATTCCCGCCGGGAATTTGTCATATATATTCTGTCTAATAACGAAGGCCGGAACAGACATTTATTTGAATAATAATTTAAGTTACGGGGCTCCTAAACTAGAACCCCTGACTGAAAAGTCTCTATCTTACAGATGTTATAGGTACTTCCACTATAATTTTGGCAGCGCCATAGCTCAAGCGGTTAGTCGTTGGCCCGGGTTCGATCCCGGGTCTGGTCAAGTGGGATTTGTGGTGGACAAAGTAGCGCTGGGGCGGGTTCTCTCCGAGTACTTCGGTTTTCCCTGCCAATCTTTATTCCATCAAATTCTGCATCATCATAATCACCCGAGGCAGGCTACAATAGGCCAATCAGTGGTCGCCGTGCCGAGTGGAGCCAACTGGACTCCACCCCCCAATAAGCGAAAATACTTCCACTACAGTGAACACGTTTTAAGAACTCTTTTCTTTAAAGAAAAGTGTATTATATTTACTACACATTATATGCATAATAAACAAACAAAACAAAGACTGTAGTAGCAGAATCATAAGATTAAACACTGTTAATACTGACACCGGAAACCGGACATAATCCAAAACTAGCTCCATCAACCACTGATCGTAAGACACCACCTCCTTAAAATCTAACTTAATGTCACCCTTCAATCTCCTCGGTCTTCCAAGTGGACATATTCTAGCACATTTCCCCACCAAAATAGTGTACGTATGGTGACATGACGCCTGAAAGCCGGAAGAGGGGAGCCAGAGTACACAATCATTGCTACGCAAGACTCGATAAACAGTTTTTCGCGGAAATGAACACGCAAGCAACAACAGAAGAACTATCGTTTCTATGCAACGGCGCGGTAAACACACCTCTGTAACAATAGAGGAATTGTTGTGAAACTGTTTTTTCCGTTGGGGCCCCGGGGTCGAATACCTCCACTGCAGCCCTGCGAGTCGTAGGAGGCGATGAGAACACAAGTCTCGAATCTGAGAGAGTAAAATATGGTCGCGAGTCCCGCGGGACTCTCTAACTGCCCCTTCTTCTCGTCCCCCTTACGTTGGGCTCCACTTTCTTTAACCGTCGTTGGCCCTTACATTGGGCTCCACTTATAACCGTCCTCTTAGTTGCCTCCACTTTCATCCGCCGCTTCCTCGTTGCTGTCTGGTTCAGGGTAGGGTGTGGGATTACTCTGAATTTGAATTTGTATGGACGCCAGTGGACTCTGGTGCAATCCACGAATTTGGAATGGGAAAAACAAAGGGGGGGGGACATGGATAGGCGGGCGTTTGCTCAGAGGGTTTTTTTTTTGTTTATTTCCTGAATATTTACAATCTACTCAACATATTACAAGTATTTAGTAAATGTGATAAGTCAATTGACACTGTAGGTGTTGCCGGCCAGTGCCGGTTCACCTTATGTTACTTAACTAAGTCTTCGGGCCACTGTCTCTTGAGCCTTCTAGGTACAGTTTGATCACTAATGAGCTGGTTGATCAGTTTATTTTTGTGGTTCGTGTTCCTGTTTCTATATTTTGCGGCCTGAGAGTGTATTACTTCCTTGATGTATGGTACGACAAGATTCTGTCTCAGGGCGACTGCTGGACCTTGCTCACACAAGGAGATAGAGAACACTTAGAATACACTTCACTCAACACTGTTGCTCTTTATTTGCAGATGTGAACGAGAAGTACCTATTACAAGGCTGTAGCACTGTTGAATTTGTGTACCGGACTTGGCCAACACCGATTTAACGTACGGGAGGCCCGAAGGTCTCGAAGGTACTCCAGTTACTCCCTAAGACGACTGACTCCACCCGAGAGGCAGAAGTCTTGTCGGTTCCGGGAACGCCCGGTTTCCTCTCCTCTGAATTTTGGTGATTGGCTGCACCTAAGATTTGGGGTGTTACTCTCATTTGCATTCAGCCAGTCCCTAACGAGGTCCATGTAAATTTGAGCCTAAGTACAAGACGGTCCCTCTGACAGCTCTCAAATAAATGAAGGTACACTTAACGATCGCTCGGCACGCCCCTCCGAAAATTATTGCGACTCGTATCTGTCAAGTCTCAAATTTTCAAAGACTCGCACCGCCGAAGTTAAGCCTTGAAATTCCCAGAGAACGCAGCGGGAACACTTCCTGTTCTGTCCTGGGTCCACACGTTACATGAAGAAAGACCAGATGCCGTTCTTGGCGTCTGCTGGTGCTGGGGTCAGTTGTGTTTCATCTTTTGTTAATTGGTAATACAGTCCGTTTACTTGTAGTACATTGTAATTAAGAATGTAAATGAACAACATTGCTGAGGTTCCTGCATGGTGCGGCAACAACTCGGATCCGAGAAGGGCCGCGCTGACGAGGGCCAGCAGCAATTTCAAACGACAGACCCGTCCTCTCGCCAGAGAGAGCGCCCGCACCAACAAACCCGTATCTGTTTGACATTAATAAAAATCTGATCCTAAGCCCCAGATGGGTGCTTTATTCCCAGACAGACTGGCCGACTGACCTTCGCTGTAACACAAGACTCAAGACTCAGACTGAGAGAAGAATCGAGGGAGCCTCTGGAGACGGCAGTCGAAGATCATGAAGAGGAGAAGACAGTGCGCCATACAGTGGTTTGCGAAGTGTAGTAAGAACTTGTATAAATGTACAAGTATAATAAATTCGGTCATTAATACAAAACCCGTCTATAAGTCACGCACACCCCCGAAACACATGACAGTACTCTTTGTTTCCTCCATACTAGCCACACGTTCATGCCATTCCCGATTTCACCATCCTAAGAACACAAAGTGACCTGCCTCCGTATGTAACATTCCAAAAAACAATCACTACATCTTTCTCACCTACAAATAGTCTCGTTAGTACACTGTTCCCAAACGTGTGGAGGCGGGGTCGAATAACTCCACCGTGACCCCGCGAGTCGTAGGAGGCGACGAAAAGGGAAGTCTCATATCTGAGAAAGTAAAATTTGGTCGCGAGTCCCAAGGGACTTGGACCCGAGACAGACTGCGCTGGCAAGGACCAGCAGCATATACAAAAGACATACCCGTCCTCTCGTCAGAGAGGGCGCCCCACAGAAACAAGACCGTAACTGTCAAACGGTAATAATTAATATCTCGTTATGAGCCTCAGATAGGGCTCGACACCAAGACTTACTGACTGACTGACCGTCAGTCTCAATGTGACTCTGACTCTGTTCCCAAACGTCCGTAATTTACGCCCTTTCCTTAAGGTAAGATCACATTTCACATAAGAACTGGCAAACTCATTATTCTGCACAACCAGACATTTGTCCTTGTGAAGCCGAACAGCAACATATATTTCCAGAATTTAGAGCCACGCAGTTTAATTATGTAAAAACCCACACTCGAAATGGCAATAAAATCAGTCGAAAATACAAGTATTCATTCTGTTTTATAATCATTAAATCATGATATATTTGTGGTATACGTGATTTCACACCCGCCCAAGGAGTCCTACCGTATGTGTAAGATCTAGTAAAACCGAAGTGAATCTGAGTTTCATGCAGGTACGCCTAGGCCCAAATGAGGGCTGTAGCGCCAATGAAAAAAAAAAATACGTGATTTCATAGTATGTGACAAAAAGAAAAAAAAATATATGGGCGCGTTGAGGACGAACTCAATTTTTAAATTCATACATAAAAATTGTGGAGCACTGAAACATAAACGGAATTAACCATATCTTGAAGTCATATTTATTTTTCACGCTAACAGGAGGAAGGCAAGTTTGTAGGAAGTGCAACAATAAAAATTAAGTTCGATTTACTGAATTCAGCAGCATCCAATAGCCAGTAAACTTGAGGGGCTGTCACGTCACCCGAGTTGGGTTTCAAATCCAAGAAATTTGATAGGTCCTAACCTCGTCTCCTCCAAGCGCTCTGAATTCACGGTAATTCTAAGTTAACCCCGAAATGCTGTTCCTCGGTGGACTTCAGTAATGCCACTATAAGCGGTCACACTGAGTTAAGCGTCAAGTGGTGAACGAACTTTTATCGACTGCTGCACTTCATTTTCAGCGACACGGGGGCTCTACAAATAAAGCACTCTCCCTTGTTGCAACATTCTGTGTACTTTCCTACCCAGCGGGAAACTCAGATAACAAGAAGAAGACTAACTAAAAAAGCTGCTAAGATGAAACAACAAAATCTAATTTCACGTCTCATGAAGTATGAAGAGCATATGAAATGATAAAGGAGAGAGAGAAATAAACGTAATAACAGTAAGACAACATTACCCTATTTAGAGTCTTTTTTTTGTTCCCCCCCCCCCTTGGCACTACAGCCCCAGTGGGGCCTACCTTCATGAACTTCTCCGTTCACTTCAGTTTTTCTAGATCTTACACATTCGGTAGGACTCCTTGGGCGGGTGATCAGCTCGTCGCAAGGCCTCTACCTGTACACAAACACAGAAAAACGCACACACACAAACTAAACATCCATGCCCTGAGTGGGATTCGTATCCACGATCCCGGTTTCCAAGCGAGTGAAGACAGTACATGCCTTAGACCGCTCGGCTACCGTGACAGGCGGTGTATAAGAATAATATATAAGAATTCAGTTCGTACCTCANGTGACCGGCAGTGTATAAGAATAATATATAAGAATTCAGTTCGTACCTCACAGGAAACAGATCCGAACCCACGATCCCGGTTTCCAAGCGAGCGAAGACAGTACATGCCTTAGACCGCTCGGCTACCGTGACCGGCATTTAGAGTTTACTGCATTTTCTTTTATTGCTAGTGGGGTGGGACAAGTCCCTTTTACTGCGGCCACTTCTGGCCTATTGCACCAGCCCCAGATGATAGGTGAGGGTGATTGTGGAACAATTGGTGGAATGAAGATTGGCAAGGGAAACCGAAGTACCCGGAGAAAACCTGTCCCAATGCCACTTTGTCCACCACAAATCCCACTTGACCAGACCCGGGATCGAACCCGGGCCGCCGCGATGGGAAGCCAGTGACTAACCGCTTGAGCTATGGCGCGGCCACAAGAAGAGAACTGGTAGAAGAGGAGTAGATTCTATGGGGACCTGAATATCGATCCAATGGTAAACAAATTCCCGTTTAAAACAAGACCTAAGGTTCATAGCCGAGTCCACAAGAGCTCAAAATGGAGTCTTTATCATGAGCATATAACTCTAGTTCACATCCTCTCCAGCCATTACTTCTAACTTGTATATTCCCTTTAGGTTTTCCTACAATGTGGTCTGTATTTCCCTCCTTCGCCATACGTACTACATCGCCAGTTCATCATCTTCGCCTCGATCCGACCATCTTTTTATTTGTTGAAAGAACAAATAATCACACTCTAATTACGTAACAGTCTCCCTCCTATTGTTACTTCCTGTGTTGGGTTTAAATGTTCTCCTCAGGACTTTGTTCTCAAAAACCTTCAATCAATGAGACAAGAATGACTTTATTAAATAACGGGACGTGGGGAAAAAAAACTCCGTGGTTCTAGTCCGTAAGCCAACTATAACGACCGAGCGACCGCCGCTTGTCGGCGAAGTTACACCACCTCTGTGGTTTAGTGGTCAGAGTTCCTGGCTATAGATCCAGTGGTCCCGGCGCTACCAGATTTTCTAAGTACTGGTTCTGGAACGGGGTCCACTCGGCCCCGTGAGGGTATGTGAGGAGCTATTTCGAGGAAATAGCGGCTGCGATCTAGAAAACCGAGATTAACGGCCGTGGGGATTCGTTGCGCTGACCACGCGACACCCTCTATCCGCTAAGTTGGGATGTGACGTGAAATACAGAACAAAAGTAGTCCTGCTGTGTTAGTGGACAGCAAGTATCAATACATATTGATCTGTTAGATTTGCGGTCCTCACAGAAGCGACTATGATGGTTATGAATATCTGGGTTGTAACGCCGTGCAGTCAGGCAAACGTCACCAACGTTTCGGAGCAACGTATCGCCTTCATCTTCAGTGTCGAAGAGATTTACTAAAGTAGGCTATATATCCACTAATCCCAACAGAATGAATGAATTCACATTTAAAAGCGTAAATATTATGTACAAGAATGAAGAAGCCGGATTACCTGTGAAACGATTTGAAATAGGTTGGTGGGGCGATGTTTTGTTCTGATGTGAAGCGTCTTTGGTACATGCGCAGATGGACTCCACAACTCGCGCTACCAGTGAACTCACAAAGCTCAACTAATATTTTCGGTACACTTGACATCATATTACTCCTCCCTGTCTACCTGCCTCACAGTTTAAATTAGACAAGCACCGGTCTATGGATGCAGACAGAATGAAGCACACTGCTTTATCGATTCATGGCACATACGGCCAACTACTTTTGCGCTGAAGCATATGACAAACGTAATTTTAGATAGACAGACAGAGAGAGAGAGAGATAAATCCAGGGCAGTCCATCAGGGATCTGGGATGAGATGAGGCAATTTTTTGTCGGAGTACTTTGTCTTCCCTGTCAAAAGTCATTCCACTCCATTCTCTCACCTGTCATATAGAGCTGGTAAAACGCGCCCGCTTGTGGCCCCAAATAGCAAGGGACTCGTTCCCACCCCACAGTAAGAATACAAGAAAAAGTTTTAACGGCCGTGGGGATCCGTTGCGCTGGCCACGTGACGCCCTCTAACCGCAAAAGTTGGCACTAAATTCGCCGACAAGCGGCGGTCGCTCGGTTGCTATAGTGCGCTTGCGGACCACAGGCCACGGAGTTTCTTGTTTTTGAAGTTTTATTGGGGAACAATATCTTACCGCAGAACTTTATATACAATTCCCTTTTAATAGGTCATATTCCATGTACATAAAACAGCATGTCTTGCTAACTATTGGGTTATCTGACAATGGTATTACAACATATGCCACGCCACAGCTCAAGCGGTTAGTCGTTGGCTTCCCACCGCAGCGGCCCGGGTTTGGTCAAGTGGGATTTGTGGTGGACAAAGTGGCGCTGGGGCGGGTTTTCTCCGAATACTTCGGTTTCCCCTGCCAATTTTCATTCCACCAAATTCTCCATTATCATAATCACCCGGGGCAGGTACAATAGGCCAATCAGTGGCCGCCGTGCCGAATGGACCCAGCTGGACTCCACCCCCAACTAGTGAATTAAAAAAACGGTATTACAACTGCACAGTATGTAGGCCTTGAGGGTTGAACGAGACAGGGAGACGTGGAACTGTATATACTTAAAGCCATGCAAGGAGATGACAGTGGTCTGTACTCATATTCGTTTGTACTGACAAGGAAATACAAGAAAGACCTCATATCTCACAACCCTAAGTGAAGATACCGACTGTCCGTCCGCGTATCCAAACCAGGTACTTTCCTAATACAAGTCTACAGCCTCAAAGCCATCCAAACCTGCTGTAAAAAGCAAGGAAATACCGAATGAAAGAAACGTATGTTGACAGTTCAGGGCTGACTGTTTGCATTTAGGATCGCATTGTCACGTGTTTCAGTGACTAAGACGCGGGTTTGGATTGGTGAATCGGTTTATTGGATCTTCACTAGTCGTACATACAATTAGTTTTTACACTCTCAAGATTACTGTAACTACAGCACATGTAACGTCACACACCAAGCCTTCTAATTCTTCTTCTGGCCACTCTGCTGTTGCATTGGAAGTTCAGAACTCAAGTGACGTCAATTCCCATCTCCCGACCTCTCTCATACCCACTCGGCGCGGACCACGCACAGAAAACACAGTTTTATTGCTGTGTAGCGCAGGCCACACAGAAAACAAGTCACGTGATAACTATGTCGCCAGTCCATTGGCTCACTGACTGTTGCCTAGAAACGAGCTATAAACATTTGTCCTACTGTTATGTTACCTTAAGCGAGAAGGTGTTTATTGAGCTGTTGCCCGGCAATGCGTTGAGTGTGTCACAGTATCGTTTTTCTTAAGATTTAAATGGAGAACTCGTTGCACGAAAAAGTGTCCGTCCGTCTCGATTGTAACATGAGTCAGTCCACAAACTTATACAAACCTCATTTAGGTCATCTGTTCGCCGACGCCCAGCAATAGAGGTTACCGGAACATACAAGTGGCTAAACCATAGAAACACGTTTTCGTCCACAGATAATGCGACTTACCTTCTCGTCGAGCGCCTTATGGTGTTCGAAGAGGCTCTTAAGTGCCTTGAGCACCTCGACCTCGCTAGAGACACCGGATTGTGTCGCCGCCTGCCGCTTAACGACCGTCATCCTCAGCGACCGCTCGTGTCGGGAAACCAGGCACTCGAGGTGTTCCAGCAGAAGCTGTAAGAGACACAAACTGTTACAGTTCACCAGGAAGTTTCTTAGAAAGCAACATTTATTTTAAAGACCCCAAAATATTTGGGTAATATGCGACGTGAAGACAGCCTCATGAAGATTCTTTTTTTTTTTAATTCGCGCAGTGGGGGTTAAGTCCAGCTGGGTCCACACCGCACGGCCACCACTGATTGTCCTATTGTAGCCTGCCACGGGTGATTGTGATGGAGAATTTGGTGGAATGAAGATTGGCAAGGGAAACCGAAGTACTCGGAGAAAACCCGGCCCAGCGCGACTTTGTCCACCACAAATCCCACTTGACCAGACTCGGGATTTAACCCTGGCCGCAGAGGTGGGAAGCCAGCGACTAAACGCTTGAGCTATGGCGCGCCCGCCTCATTAAGATAACTGAGGAGCTATTTCAAGGAAATAGCGACTCCGGTTAATAAACCGAAACTAACGGTCATGGGGATTCGTTGCGCTGACCATGCAACACCCTCTAACCGCTACAGTGGGCACTAACTTCGCCGATAAGTGGCGGTCGCTCGATCGGTATAGTTCGCTTGCGGATTACAGGCCACGGACTTGGGTGTGAAGATGTGGATTGGATTCATCTAGCTCGGTCAGGATCAAGTGGAGGCTCTTGTGAATGCGGTAATGAACCTTCGAGTTCTATGATCGGAACGACATTTTTCTGGCTAGCTAAGGGACTATCAGCTACTCGACAAAGAGTACGTTTCATGTAAACGGGAGCGGCGTTTTATTCCGATGATCCCCGATTCAAAATCTCAGAAATAGAGGCAGTTAGAGTGTCCATAAGGATCAGATTTATCTGTGGGGAAACTAAACCTGAAAATATAATAACGTAAGAAATACAGCCGCGAACGAAAAGGTTATTGTGAAGGAGGAAAATTACCAGGGATAAAAGTCTTGCCTGCTTTTGTGACACGAGTTGACACGTTTCGTAACACTGAAGAGTTCTGACAGCTTCTAAACGTTGCTACGGAGATGACGCTTGTCATGGAAATTTCCGGATAGAGCCACCATGACAACTAACATCATCTTATCCTATACGACCCAGACATAATCAGAATGCTCTCAGATACAAAAGACTAGCTACGAAGCGCTCCTCTAAGCCCACGAGCAAAATAAGGTCCTGTGACGTATGCTTTCGTCGCCAACAAGAAACATAAACACAAACAAGGGTGTTACTGAGGTCGACATTGATGACTGTGGGAAACCTATTTTTGTGCTAATTGCCACCCTTTCTGCTGGCAGACATTAGCATCAGACGTGCAGTTTGTTACAACACTTACGATAGAAAGAAAAAGGGATACGCCTCTACGCGATGGTCACCACGGAAACTACTGGATCATGGAAAAGGGCCAGATGGAATTGGAACCGGGAGACAAAAAGAAAGATTATACTTAAAAATATTTTTTTATGTTTCTGGCCAAGCAGAATCAGAAATCAAGTACTTTAAATTGAAGCTAAAATGATGAATGTTACTGCGTCATATAGGGAACATATAGGGAAGGCTGGTAGTTACCGCCTGTTTTCCTTACTGCGAACTCGTGACGCGTCACTCGCTTCCAGGGCCCGATCCGGAACTCGACTCTAAGTCACGAATAGGAAAAACAAGGACAATAATTCATTCCGGCTTATAGCAATTCATAAAAGTAAAGCTATCCCTGCAACAGGCCATGGAGGCCCATAGGGTTGTGAGACGTCGAGGCTCCCAAATTTTCTAAGACAATCGTCTCACTGATGGCGGTCAGGTTGTCAGCCTTAAGCGCCGGCCGCCCTGTAACCCCCACGAAGATTCCTGGTACTCATTTCTGTTAGAGGCTGAGTATATTTAGGGTCAAAGTGTGGCTGGAAGGATTAGTTCAATTGAAAAATCCAGTGACCTCGTCGGGAATCGACCCCTTGACATTTCGCCTTATGACATAATGCTTCAACGAATTAATCATAGTCGTCTTCGTTTGGAAATAGCCGGGTGAAGCACACAAGAACAATAAATGATCTCCCTAGCTCTAAAGCAGGGACTGCAACCTGCAGGATCATGAAAGTTTAGTTTGAGCCGTGGCGCTATTCACGCATAATTAACAGTTCGATGCAGCCCTTTATTATCCGTTATACATTATATAAAGTACGAGTATCACAGAGCATAACGAGAATATTGCGTTGTTAATAAACAGACACAAAATAAATAAATGATATGTTGGCGGTCTCCAGGTCACCATTTCGTCATTATATTTACAGGTCTGTCACTGGACCATCTTTTCTCACTCGTAGTGAAGAAGGCCAAAGTGAAATCACAGGCTTGGTTGTCCGACGATGTAGCCTTTCGTTCTGATGAATATTATTCTCTTCAGTTTCTTATGCATTTCTTCCTCGTCGGTAATCTCTACTTCATCTGACTGCATTCTATGGTTCACGTTTTAGGATAAGCAATAATAGTAATAATAATAAAAAACTGTGGTTTCAGTCCGCGAGCGAAATGTACCGACCGAGCGACCGCCGCTTGTCGGCGAAGTTGGTGCCAACTTTAGCGGATAGAGGGTGTCACGTGGTCAGCACAACGGATCCCCACGGCCGTTAATTTCGATTTTCTAGACCGGAGCCGCTACTTACTTGAAATAGCTCCTCAATTATCCTCACGAGGCTGAGTGGACCCAGTTCTAGACCCATTACTTCTCAGAAAATCTGGCAGCGCCGGAAATCAAACACGGACTTCTGGATCTGCAGTCAGGAACTCTGACCACTAGACCACAGAGGCAGCCTAATAATAATAAAATTAAAGTAAAGTAAAAGCTATCCCTATAACAGGCGGTGAAGGCCCATAGGGTTGTGAGACGCTGAGGGTCCCACACTATCTAGACAATCGGCTCAAAGATGGCGGTAAGGTTGTCAGACTTACGCGCCGGCCGCGCTTTACTCCTTAGGAAAATTATTTAATTAATTCCTCGTACTCATTTCTGCTGGAGGCTGAATCAAACCCCAGGGCCATAGTGCGGCTGGAAGGATTAGGTCAACTGAAAAAATTTCAAAGATCTCATCGGGACCTGAACCCGCGACCTTCCGGCTTGTAGCATAGTGCCTCAAATAGTAATAATTCAATTCCTTCCTTATTTAGGCCTACGTGCTGACTTAATAGCCCAAAAGCCAATTACAAAGCGAGCATCAGTAAAGATAAAAAGGGGGGGGGGAAGAGAAACATAGCACTACAAATAAAAGACAAAAAAGCCAAGCTGTGTCACGTGGATGATTATAATAAATATGATGGTAATAATTACAATAATAATTCCATTTGTGCAATAAAGTTATCCATATGATGAGAAAAAATATATAAAATCATTATGAATACAATGAATACATTCATCAAATAAAATGTGATTAAGAGAAATCTATTTTGGTTTACATATGTCAACGTTCCTATAAACAGCATTAGCAGCTGGGTTAACATCTAACAAACGTACAATTTTCACTTGAACAGCAGACTTAGCAAGTAGGGACACGAAGACTAGCAGTTTCCAAAAGGGAAGAACAGAAGTTAAGACCAAGGTAAACTTGAATAACGAACAGTGAATCAAGTTTCTACCTCCTCTTAACGGGGTGTGGAGGTTTAAGTGCTCCACAGCATTATCATAACAATAACGAACATGGAGAAAGTACGTAATATTTGAGGTTTTCACGGTGGTGACAAGCAGTCTTCTGGGATGTGGTACCGTGTAGATATGGTGTTAACCGACGTTTCGGAGGAACGTATCGCCTCCATCTTCAGGGTCTCTTCGCTTGCAGATTTTTTATTGTTCCTTCTACCCTGAAGATGGAGGCGATACGTGCCTCCGAAACATCGGTTAACACCACAGTTACACGGTGCCACATCCCAGAAGACTGCTTTCTTCGTGGAGAAAGTAGCTAAAAGAAACAAAGGACTTCACACTTCGCTGGGTGCATTTCGGTTTGTCGGTTCTGTAGACGTAACAGAATCCCAAGCAACGGAGGCATACTCAAGTTTAGATCTTACTAGGATGATGAAAGTAAATTCATATTTATTTGCCTGTTAACTCAACAGCCCAAGGGCCAATTACAACGTGAGAACGAGTGAAAGTAAGAAACAAACACAAAGTACAAAGCAAGGTAATTTATAACACCTGAGTGATTATAACAAAATAGTAATAACAACAATCAAAGTTATAATTTTTGGAAGATAGTAATCAAGTAATAATTCAGCAGCGAGGTTTACAAGGATACACTATATATACGAGTGCTAGAATGTGTGGCCGATCACAGTGGCCGCGCGGTCTGAGGCATGAACCGTCTTATCTCGTTTGAACACTGCGATCGTGGGTTCGAAACCCACACAAGGCATGGATATCTGTGTGCGTTTATTCTGTATCTGTGTTGTCCTGTGTGTAGGCACAAGCCTTGCGACGGGCTGATCCTCCGTCCGAGCAGTCCTACCAAGAGTGTATAGATTAAGAAACTGAAAAAGCGACCAAGGCCTAACCAAGGGCCGCGCCATAGCTCAAGCGGTTAGTCGCTGGCCTCCCACAGCGGCGGCCCGGGTTCGATCCCGGGTCTTGTCAAGTCGGATTTGTGGTGGACAAAGTGGCGCTGGGGCAGGTTTTCTCCGAGTACTTCGGTTTCCCCTGTCAATCTTCATTCCACCAATTGCTCCACAATCGCCCTCACCTATCATCTGGGGCTGGTACAATAGGCCAGAAGTGGCCGCAGTACAAGGGAGTTAGTCCCACCCCACTAGCAATAAGAAAGGGCTGTAGAGCCATATTAGAGAAGTTACATACCGCGTATTGTAATGCTTATAAGTAGATCCATCTACTGAAGTACTTGACAACATTTAAGAGACAAATTACAGAGGCAAGCACTGGAGAAAGAAAACATATTCATACAGAAGACGTGAAAAGAAGATGAAGAGACATACCCACAACGACCTCAACATACCCTTCATCACGGAAGAGATCAGAAAGCATGCCACCAGACACCGTACTCGGATAACAGGACACGAGAACCCGCTAATCGTTGAATTAACGAAACCGCACCCAGCAGCAAGACGACTGAGGACAACCTGGCCAGAAGACCTATATAACTAAAAGGTAGAGTACTGCCACTGGGCAGCNTGTGGCACGCAGGCCTACTTTATAAAATCAAAAAGAGATTACCCAACCAAATATACCTCTTGCTGAAATCGTACCTCTCCGAAAGGTCTTTCCAAGTTAGAATAAACACTGACGTTTCAAGCATCCGCAACATAAACTCGGGAGTACCGCAAGGAAGTGTCCTGGGCCCATTCCTATACTTGATATATTCGGCTGACCTACCAACCACCGGCAACACAGTATTGGCCACATTTGCTGATGATACGGCGATACTCACAGCGAACCATAACCCGATAACTGCCTCCGCAAACCTACAAAACCACATGATTGTAAATTGACATTAATGAGAAAGAAAAAAAAGAAAAGAAAAAAAAATATTATTAACCATTTTAGGCGGATTATAAAATGACAGAGAAACCGCTCCGATTGCAAATATGGCAGAACAGGCGCACCGAGCAGAAGGACAGTGTTTATTAGAGGGACAAACACCAAACTTCCAGAAGTCCTAACATTGCAAGCAAGAACACGAAAGCTAACATTTTCCAAAAGGGAAGTGCAGGATTTAAGACAACGATATACCTGAACAAAAAATACGCAACAAGGTCATGTCTCCGTTTACATAGAGAATGCAGACTTAATTTATCTGAGACAACAGTATAAGTTTATAGATAAAACAGACGGACGCAAATTTCTGCTGGATGCGCTCAAGCTTATTGGCATCGGTAGTCGTAGAAGTGGTGGTGGTGGTGACACCACCTTCCCCTAACTGCTCTTTAAGTAAGTATGAAGGTTGATTTACGGCACGTAAAAGATCCTCATGTCTCTACGAGACCTCTGAGCTACATTAGGCAACAATTTCCCGGCCAAGTAGTTTCCAATGCCTCTGGTAGATGGGGGAAATATCAGGTACCGACGGCCGACCTCGTTGGCTGAACGGGGCTAATAGCACGCGCCAGTACCGGTAGGGTATGGGGACAGTAGAAATTAAAGGGGGACGCACAATGGACCAATAACTGGTCTAAGTGCATGGGGAAACCCACCCCCTCTAATAATAATAATAATAATAATAATAATAATAATAAAGTATGAAGGTTGTACTATTTACAATAGCACTGGGATGTGACGTCGTATAGTCTGATATAAGTTCACAGATGTTTCGGAAGAACATGCTGCTCCGTATAAGGCAAGCAGGTGGCCTTAAGATCGATGCAGTATGTTCCTTCGAAGAGTCGATGGACCTCTACCGGAGTAGACGCCGTCTCATCCCTGAATACAGTCACCGCTGTGAAAATCTCATATTAACTTCGTGCTGCGTGTATTACGGCAACACTGCAACTGACGATATAGGTGACTAATCACTTGAAATTACTCTCCATTACCTAATTCATTACTTCATCATTTGAAGCGAGATAATTACCGATTAGTATCGATAACATTAGCAAAGTGACATGTACCATGAAGTTAACGCGATACATGAGAGAGATGAGCCCTATAATTGCTCTTACGCTACGATATGAATAACATACAGCAACTTAACATATTGGGGCGACAAGTAACCATGGGAACTTTGCAGTAAGAGAGCAGCGCTGGTACAGTGGACACACAGGAAATATGGGGTTCCGCATCATCAAATAAACCCTTCGTTTCTTTCATGGATTTCACGTCTAGAGTCTAGTAAGAACTATAAATTGGTTGGTTCATTCGTTTCTAATGCAGCGCCTTGGCAATTATGTCATTTGTGTTTCTAACCTCAACTGGTTGACGTAATTGCAACTAGCTCTCTATTGCGCTAATCAGTGATCTATTTGTGTGCACAATGTCCGCTAGAAGGCTCCACGGATTCGCTACGCGTGAATATTTTTCAGAGAGAGCCTCCAACCACCGCTCAGTGGCCACGATTATAGTTTTCAAGAAACGACAGATCGTCTTATAATAATAATAACAATAATAATAATAATAATTCGATTCTTTATTATTTATGTGCCGAGTCAACAGCCGCAAGGCCAACTACAGACAGAGCACAGTGTAGATAAAAGTAATTACATTACAGACAAACACAGTATAAAGTCAAGGACAAATTACAGGCAAGCACAGGAGAAAACAAAATAATGTAGAAAAGTAAACAAACAAACAAATGATAATAATAATAACAACAACTGGCGCTTAGATTATCATGTACCCTCGTACGATATTTCAGGTTCCTAGCTGAAGTACTTCATCAGCCATACGTACGTGATGTCCTGAAAAGAATTCCATCAAGAGTAATTGCATATTTCTACAACATTTCAGATCCCCACATTACGTGGGGCTGGTGACGTTACCATCTCAGGAATTCGCATGCTTGCCATTCTGCTATTATCGATTATAGGATATTGAAATACGATAAAACTTGTTTATGTTTGCCACGGCACACATTAATAACATTTTGCCAGTTCCATGAACATGCAACCAATTGCGCTGGTGGCCTACTGCATATGTTTCAGTGCAGTACCAAACTGTAACTTACATTAAAGTGATGGAGCCGGGACAGCTCAGTCGGTATAGCGACTAGCTATGGGCTGCACGACCGAGGGGTCAGAGTTCGAGTCCCGGTAGGGTCAAGAACTTTCTCTTCTTCACATCGTCCAGACTGGCTCTGGGGTCCACCCAACCTCCTATCCAATGGTTACCGGGGGCACTTTCCCCGGCGTAAAGCGGCCGGGGCATGAAGCTGATCACTCACTTCCAACTAGTGCTGAGGTCAAGAAAATATAGACCTATACATCCACTTTCCCACACGCCTTAATGGCGTAGTGCTTAATTTGTTAAGCACAGGGATAACTTTACTTTTTATATGCCAAGTTTAATAAAAATTAGAAAAGAGGTTCAAACATATTAGAGGGAACACACACATAAGACCATACACACTTAATGATACCCTCAAACCTATCTTTTCTTCGACAGTAAGATGGGACAAAAATGGACATGTTACATTATTCATGAACCGAACTTTTCAGAGATGTGGGAAGGTCTTTGATCTCTGACACAAACCAAAGTAACCAACCAACTAATCAGCCAACCACACGATCCTTATAAAGACAAAATAACTCCGTCCAGTGTGACTACTGAAGTCTTTACTACTTAAATAACAAAATTTAAAAAATTTTTAATATACCAAAAAAGCTGCTGTAGTTGTGGAAAAGTTGGATTTTGTATATATTGTGCATTACAAACATTGTATGTATACGTATCTTAACACTCAAAACACCCATCGTGATAGTGGTTTCCAGAAAAGTATCAATTTCCCTCTGATGATGGTCTATAGGGACCGAAACATGTAAGGGTGCCAAGTTTTCAAGTAGTATAAATTTCAATAGTCACACTGGACGGAGTTATTTTGTGTTTATATTTGTCAGTGTGACGGACCAGAATGAAACAAATCAAAAACACGATCCTTGTCAGTAGGCTTATCATGAAATTTCGATAAATTCAAAAAAAGTTCAACACTGTCATTATAAAATCCCCTGAACCCACTGGTCAAATTCAATGCAACAAATCAAATGCATGTTGCATGCCCGCCCATCTCAACTTCAGAGCTTTATTCGCACATGAGCAAATGTTAGTATTGAACAAACAACGCAACCGTTTTCTCAGTGAACACACAGTTCATAATTATATGCATCTGCAAGGCATCAACATGTGCCAAATGCAGTATTTAGGGTCTCATGTCATTTCCATTGCAGGTACAGACCATAAAATGGGGCGCCGAAGAAAAGGAATTTAAGGCAAAGTAAGTTTTCATACGCATAAGCGGGAAGCTAATCTGATCCCTCTGGGTCCACGACTCATATTCGTTAATGCCCGTACTAAAAGCATAAAGGGGAAACCCAAAATAATATTTACTTAGAAGAAACCTACCAAAGTCTGCGAGGTAGTATCCGTTCTCGGTGGCTCTGTGATAGTGAAGACGGCAACAGTAAGCCGCAGGATCGGAATCCCAGGCAGAAGAACACAATTTGTGTTTTACTCGTGACTACTTACAGATGGGGGCACGCGGTAGCGTAGTTGGTTGAGGCACCATGCTGCAAGCCGGAAGGTCACGGGTTCAAGCCCCGATGAGGTCATCGGATTTTTTTCAATTCACATAATCCTTCCAGCCGCACTATGGCCCTGGGGTCGACTCAGCCACTAACAGAAATGAGTACCAGGAATATTCTTGGGGGTAGAGGACGGCCGGCTCGTACGGGTGACAACCTTGCCGCCATCTATAAGCCGAGTGTCTAGAAAATGTGGGAACCTCAACATTTCACAACCCTATGGGCCTCCACAGTCTGTTACAGGGATACCTTTACTTATTTTTTACTTACAGCCAGTATGCAGACGAACAAATATACTGTCACGTGTTGGCTGTGTGACGCGACAAATAACTTCACGCCGGTCAAGGATGTAGCGAATATTTATTGTACTTCGCTTTTACACTTCCACACACTACAGTCTCACTTAAGGCTCCATCGATTTGCACCCCATCTTGGTATACAGGCTCCTGGATGAGGACTGCCTCAATTCTGATACACCGCCTACGTGGTTTCTATTCTCCGGTATCGATGGGAATTCATTTTCCAACAATTCCACCAAATCTTTGACGCGGAAACTTGTTTACATTTCTCCTGTTCGCTGTGGGAACAATCTTTCTCTCCTTCGCTTACAGCTCGTCTATAAAAATACGACTGTATATTCGGAACGTATTTCGAAGCAGTTCTGCACCATCTTCGGTTGCAGCCAAAGATAACTGCATCATTACACGTCAGACCGTTCATGTTTGAGAGGACGCAAGTGCATTCATACTAACAAATGAGTATTTACGGTTATGTTGCTTATGTCAGTATCTAACTAACATCAATAGCGCATAACCCTTCTAAAGACGCCCATAGTCTCTCAAGTGGTCAATAAATAGCCATCCTCCCCAGAAGATAAAGGTTCACTAAAACTTATGCAGGCCTATATATTAGTGCCTTAAAATCGTTCTAGTATCAACCTCTCAACTAGCAAACGATTTGTGTGAAGGGGATAGACAAAATAATGGAAACACAACGAAACTGAGGAATACAATTTGTTTGTGTTGGCTACACTGAAAGAACTACAGCTGGCAACACTGAGTATTCTTCTTCCGTTTGATTACACTCTGTAGTGCTCTTCTCAGTGCATTAGTGTTTGTGTTGAGTGAGTCCGTGCAAGAGACTCGGAAAAAGGGAGACTTGTACGATTTTCAAAGAGATGGATCCGTATATCCCACTAGCGTTGCTATGCAACGGCTCTGTAACGATGTTCCCGCTGCAACGAGGAATTGTTCGAGGCATCGATTTCTATGAGGCCCATGTTGTATCGAGGAAGGTACGCGATTAGTTCTTCCCAGTACTTCTCTTATAAATAACAACTTCCTATAGTAAACTACGCACTATAACATATTGTGACATGACGCCTGAAAGCCAAAATAATCCATTCCTAGGCAACTTTTAGGTAAACAGGTTCCCAAGGAAACGAATACGCACGCACCGATAAAAGAACCCGTTTCTAAGCAACGGATCGGTATAAGATATTACTTGAAGTTACGAGCTTACTGTAAAAGGTGCTAACAAACCCAGTCATTCAATCCAAAACCCGTCTATAGGTCATACAAATCTAACATCTGACAATATCTATCATATGATTAATATTGAAGTAACTTAGTAGACTAATCAGTGTATTATTATTAGGACCTATCTACATGCCTAAATCCATTTAATGGATAACTATTACTACTTCTGTCTTCAAACTTTATTGATTAGTTCATCTAGACGATTAATTAGGTAGAAAACAATGAATATTTTAGACAAACTGGAGCCCTTGAACGGGGGATCAGCTCATCATATGATTACTCTAAGACAAAATGATATACAGATGTGCATATTGGTGCACAGCAAGGGATTCTAGCACGCAGTCTCAGTGTACGTGAGATCCAAAATCGTAAGCCACTTAGACTGCGCGGCCACAGTGCTCGACATATCTGCTGTGTTACTTTCAAGTATGAGTACAAATGTTTGCATTTGCCTGGTTTAGTGTATTAACTTAGCTATAAATATCGCATTATTCCAATCCGTTCGAGTAATGAGACACATTACAAGATCGATACGCTTGAGCGGGATTCCAGACCGCAACTCTAAGAAAACATAACCAACAATATCGTCAAGATCCAAGGCTGATATTACGGTTGGTGAGGCAGACAGATCAAAGCGAGTTCTCAAATCAAAGCCAATATCTTTCTCCTGCTGCGAATGCTGAGCTCTAAATAACACGCGCCATATCCGCGTAAGCTGTTTCAGTGATTTGTTCCACGTCGGTTGATTCATGGTTATTTACTGTCGCTACAAAGGAAGGCTTACAAACATAACATAAATCATATCAGGAGACTGTACACATAAGATGACTCCATTTCAGGCTGTAACCATTGCCTACTTACGCACTTACTTACACGACCGCGCCATAGCTCAAGCGGTTAGTCGCTAGATTCCCACCGAGGCGGCCCGGGTTCGATCCTGGGGTCTGGTCAAGTGGGATTTGTGGTGGACAAAGTGGCGCTGGGGCTGGTTTTCTCCGAGTACTTCGGTTTCCCCTGCCAATCTTCATTCCACCAAATGCTCCACAATCACCCTCACCTACCATCTAGGGCTGGTACAATAGGCCAGAAGTGGCCGCAGTACAAGGGACTTAGTCCAACCTCACTAGCAATAAAAAAATCTTACTAAGTAATTAACAAACTACAAATGCATAATAACTGGAACATAACCATCTAATTCCAATGAGCACAATTCTTCTAAGAAAGTTGATACTCGTTCATCTGCTATGAAGCACAAACTGGCAATGGGGAAAAGTTTTCTCCGAGTACACAGGTTCCCCTGCCAGTTTTCATTCCATACTCTTACAGGTTCATTAATTACTCTACCATCGACGCTATAGTTCAGCTGGTCAAGAAATTCCTCACTATTTACGGATCTCCCGAAGGTCCACAAGTGCGAGTCAATGAACTCCTAAGCCAATTTAATCCAGTCCATATCGGCAAGTCCAATATATTTTAATATCCATTTTAATATTGAAGATGTAAGGTGGAGGGCAGATCTCCATTCATTACGGCTGTCTCCTGTATTCTGGTGACCGGACATGAGCATTCCCACAAATTTACTTTTATCTACATTTATTTCTAAACGATTCCCCTTACTAGCGCCCAAAACTTTTATTTTCATTGTATTTAAGTTACCGCCCATATACCAGAAGCTGCTGCAATTCATTCAGGTTGCTAAACCATAAGCGTTAAACGCAGCCGCCATAAACATGTGATTAATATTTATGGGAAATACGTGTAACATATCAATGCCAATGAAGACCATAAAAACCCATAATACAAAGTGGAATTTGAGTGAAGCACATGCTGAAAAGAGAGACAAAATATTAACAAAGGAAGGACAGTGAACATTTTAATTAAATATAAAATGAAGATGAAACACGTCCTTGCAAGAATCCGCACCATAAACATTTCTAATCTTGAAGAAAGCAGTCTTCTGGGATTTGGGGCCGTGTATATGTGGTGTTAACCGACGTTTCGGAGGAACGTATCGCCTCCGAAACGTCGGTTAACACCACATATACACGGCGCCAAATCCCAGAAGACTGCTTTCTTCATAGTCACCGCCGTGAAAGCCTCAAATCTTACATTTCTAATCTTATTAATTGGAATGGGACACGTTCTATGTGATCATTTGCGAGCAGAGGCTTAATACAGAAACGTGGATTTCAAATTAAGAGGATGCAGGAATATGAACTGGTTACATCTAAATCAAGACTGGGAATAGAGGTCAGCACTGTCGCCACGATAATGCACATTTGTTACCAAGAAAGGCAGGGAAGTTCTGACTCATACCCACGCAGTTAGTATGGTGTTATGTTTTCGATATTAAATAATTAGCTAATATGGCCGCGCCATAGCTCAAGAGGCTAGTCGCTGGCTTCCCACACCGGGGGCCCGGATTCGATCCCATGTTTGGCCTTCTCAAGTAGGATTTGTGGTGGACAAAGTGGCGATGGGGCGGGTTCTCTCTGAGTATTTCGGTTTCCCGTGTCAATCTTCATTCCACCAAATTCTCCATCATCATAATCACCCGGGGCAGGCTACAATAGGCCAATCAGTGGCCGCCGTGCCGAGTGGACCCAGTTGAACTCCACCTCCCACTAAGCGAATTAAAGAAAAATTAGGTAATATCAAGTTGGGAACCAAATTACTAAGATTTCCTTATATACTGAGCTTTTCTTCCTTCATTCATTCACCAGTAATCTGTCAGACGACAGGTCCACAGTCTCTTCCAAAACAGTTCCTCCACTTAATGCGATCTAGAGCTTTCTCCTTCAATTAAAATATCCTCTTCTGTCCCCAAGGTCATCTAGCATCTTCTTACGTCTTCTTCCTCGTCTTCTGGGCACTTTGCATACATATGTCTTATTTATAAGAGTACAGAAACTTTTTGCTTTTAAATCAAAATTGTATCAACGTACCTTGCGTCAAACTCCATTAATTCAGGCTAGCACAAGACCCAATCTCGCGTTCTGAGTTAACACTGCAATAGGACTTCGATTCCCGGCAAAGGTTGGTTTATTTTCCTTCGTCGCCGTGTTCAGACCTGTTCTGGAGCCCACCCAAGCCTATCAATACGGGGACAGAAGCCTCTTCCACATGACTTAAGAAAGCACTGAGAGGCCGACTACTCATCTCAGTTTAGTGCTGATGTATGGGGGCACGCGGTAGCGTAGTTGGTTGAGGCACTACGCTATAAGCTGGTCGCGGGTTCAAGTCCCGATGAGGTCACTGGATTTTTTCAATTGATCTAATCCTTCCAGCCGCACTATGACCCTGGGGTCGACTCAGCCTCTAACAGAAATGAGTACCAGGAATTAATTAAATAATTTTCGTTGGGAGTAAAGCTCGGCCGGCGTGTAAGGCTGACAACCTAACCGCCATCTTTGAGCCGATTGCCAAGGTAATGTGGGACCCTCAGCGTCTCACAACCCTATGAGCCTTCACGGCCTGTTACAGGGATAGCTTTACCTTTTACTTTTTTTTACTAATTAAGAATGTGTAGTTACATCTCCACTCCCGCAGGCCATAATTTCATGGTGCTCAATTAAGCGAAGGGATATTCTTATTTAAGAATGTAAAATATGGATTTATCTAATTATGAAGGGACTGATGCATTACGAAACGAAATACATTTGGAAGAACGAGGTCTAATGTATTATCCCGGCATTCATCTGGAGGGACTGAGGAAAATCACACATACAAAAAATTAAGGATTGCCAGTACCCCAAGTTGAAACAGAACATTTTTAGTCATTTGAAAGTGTCCAAATTTTATGCTCGGAAACCAAAACTTTCCATGAAACTTCACCAGTTTGCACCCAGGACATACGGGAGAGGCAAACTGCATTCACACTCTGTCCCACTCATTAGCCCTCTCTCTCTCTCTCTCTCACACACACACACACACACAACCTAAACATGAACTGAGCAAACATGGTAGAAGCTGACCATAATTAGGCGTCTGCAGGGGCTCAGTCGGACATACAATTGAATTGACCTCTCTACCAATTAGCGGTTTGCCCCCTGCAGTGAGTCGCCTTGTGGCGTCACATGACAACTAACACTGGTCCGCAAGGTGTTGAAAATTTTGCCCAATTCAGTTACATCCATCTCTATGCGTCAAGAACATGACAACAATAGACTGTACTATCAGTTTCGGTGACGTGTATCCCAGACATGAGAAATAAAACAAGGTAATGTTAGCACGCTTTGACATTTAAGTCTTTTCACGCGATAGGCCTATATAAAGCATACGAATGCCTGTACGCGTGTTCCGTCTTAATGGATTTAGACTAAATTTCGTATGGGGGGTACTTTTGTCCAGATCGGTCCGATAACTCTTCACTTTATTTGGACGTATGCAGAGGCGCTCAGACTTGTATTATATTTCACCCAAACCGTTCATTGCAAAGAACAAAATGACAGAGTTTACATTTGATGAAATGCAAGAAAACATCCTTTATGCGCATTTCAATGTTGTCTAGCTCTCAGCGGAATAAATATAAAATGCCCAACAAATGGCCATAAAACATCACGATAAGTATATTTATGTATATATTCATTCAACTGAATTATGTTCACAGATCGATACTAAACAGACTGAACAGATCATAAACAGGAAGTCATCATCCAAAATGCGGACAACAGCAACTGAAAATGGAAGGAGAAGCACATGGTGAATCATGAAAGACTTGTGAAGAATAATTCGACCAATGAGGGGGGTATAATACTACAATCACTTCGCAGGTAGCGAGTTCGTTAAATGATGACTGGACTTCCAAGTTTTGTGCCGTGATAACGAGAATGAATCAGAAGGAGCCTGCTTAGAAAAAGAAATAAGAAGATGAAACAACTGCCATTGCTAAGGGACTGTTGGCATATTTGAAGGTCCTTTCGAGACATTTATCTCGAAGCTAGAAATAAAATCGGAAACACTCGACCAGGATAGCAGTTCGCGACAGAGTCTAAGGAAGGCCGCAGACCAAATACGTCAAGACAAGCATCAAGACATGAGACAAATGTTTCATTCGTGATTCGTAAGTATGAAGTTGACGTCAGCATCATGACTCATATCATAATTTCATTCGTTTCCACTGTGTTCCTTTCTTTGCATCATGTCGCAGATAACGTGTCTTGACGCATGTCACAGCAGACACAGACCGCTGAATGAGAGATTGTCGTAAGTCGTAAGAATTTTTGTACAGAGTTAAAACTTACATATTTCGAGGTAGTGTCCCAGAATTCACCTGCAGAAAATAATGAAACGCCCAGACAAGAGTGATTGAGATTTAGGAATACACCAACACAGCCATCACAAGACCAACCTACTCGATACAAATATTGCAAGAAGACGTAACAAACCAGAAGTACTTGAAGCTACCTTAACCAGACGGTAGATTAACCCATTCAGTTAATGGGAGAAATGTAAATTAACAGTTGGGAACTACAGATCTGAAATAAACCTCGAATTCTGGGGGGTTTGTTCCCTTATGTTATAGACTTTGCTTGTCTGTACCAGTATAAGTTCTACTGCCACCGGGTGAACACCCAATTGCGGTAAATAATAATAATACAGTATGAATAAATTAATACAGCACTTCATGTATGAAATAAAAGCAGTGCTTTGATTCCTTCGTGTAATATATGGTTACTAGTTACAGAGTCACACACAGGTTACCTCTTACGCCCGAAAGGGTACCAGTTTCCTAACTGCTGGGAACTTAATGCTACGGTCTCATCCTCTTATTTCAAAGTTATAAGGCATTCAATGAAGGATGAGGTGGGCACGGCATGTAGCACGAATGGGGGAGAGGAGAAATGCATATTGGTGGGAGCCAGACGGAAAAAGACCACTGGGAAGACAAAGGCGCAGGTGGGTGGACAATATTAAAATGGATCTTAAGAGAAACAGGGTGGGATGGGATGGATTGATCTGGCTCAGGATATGGACAAGCGGAGGGCTCTTGTGAACACGGTAATGAACCTTCGGGTTCCATAAAATGCTGGGATTTTCTTGAGTAGCTGCAGATTTGGCTTCTCCTCAAGAAGGACTCACTCCATAATTAAGTAAGTAAGTAGGTATTCAATATTCGGTATAAATAAATGACTTTTTAAAAGAACATTCAATGCAAGTATGAAGGGATTTAAGTCAAGAAAACAATTACTTTCATCTCATGTCCATCTATGTTTATATCTGTGATCTCAGAAAATGCATTTGTTCCGCATTTGAAGAATTTAAACATTTTACCAATGCACAACATACAGACATGGAAAGCTAACTCCACGTTTCAAAGTCCTTCTTGAGAAGACAATGGACCATCAACTAGCTCACGAAATTACTCGCGGCTTACGGAACCCGAAGTTTCATTACCGTGATCACAAGAACCCACCGTTGAATCCCATCCTGAGACAGATGAACTCAGTTCACATACTCACACCCTATTATCTCAAGGTCTACTTTCATATTAGGCTACACTTACATTTATATTTAAGGCCTGAAAGCGATATTTTTCTTCCGGATTTTCCGATTAAAATTTTGTTCACTTTTCTGATCTTTCCTAAGCGTACTACATGACCGATCAATCTCATCCTCCTTGGATTTATCACCCAGTAATATTTGGTGAGCCGATCTCAATGGCCGCGCGGTCTAAGGCATGAAATGTCTTCGCCCGTTCGAACACTGGGATCGTGGGTTCGAATCCCACTCAAGGCATGTATGTATATGTATGTGTTTATTCTGTGTCTGTGTTAGGTAGAGGGTGTCACGTGGTCAGCGCAACGGATCCTCAAGGCCATTCCGGGCAACTGGCCCCTGCACTGGAAATAAGTAAATAAATAAATATCTGGATGCGATTACTTAGACCAGAGAAGTCAAAACGTTCGCTTTCATAATTTGATTATTTAAAAAAAAAAATAGCAGCCTCTTTTTAAACGGTCTTCGGAAGAAAACCTGGTGCAATTAAATGCATACAATATTATGAGAACAAGAACAATATGTAAAATTAAATTTAACTTAGCAGTACAAAACATCAACCTCTTGAACCTCACAAGTTATCTCACATGGGCGAAACACCCCCTCCCTTTCTCTAAAGAAAGAACACGGATCAGGAATTTTCAGAACATGGTAACTTACTTAATCCGTTCCTATTATGCCTTACGGTGTCCAGGTTGCTTTTCTTTTAATCTTTTTACAGACGGTAGGACTCCTTGGACGGGCGATCAGCTCGTCGCAAGACCTCTACCTAAACACTGGACAACACAAACACAGAATAAACACACATACATAACACACATCCATGCCTTGTGTGGGATTCGAACCCACGATCGCGGCTTCCGAGCGAGAGAAGACAGTTCATGCCTTAGACCGCTCCGCTACCGTGACTAGCAAGAACACGGTAAGATAATGGTAAAAAGGTGAAGTTTTCTTTGTGTTTAATTAATTAAGCACAACGTCATGAAGACGTAAGGGGTAGGGGTGTACCTCCACATTTCGTAACCTCGGCACTAGATGGAGACGAGTGGTCAGTGGGACCCACAGCACTAGAGGTTGGGTGGGCCCAGCAGCCAGTCTGAACCCTCCGGACAAGAGAAAAATCTCTTTCTTCTGCCGGGAATTGAATTACAATTCCTCGTCCGTCCAACCAGTAGCCCGCTGCTACTTTCAGCTCAATAGCAGGTGGTAAGCTAAAGGCGGGACATGAAACACGGGAGAGGAAGGTGGGATGGGACATGCATACAGCGATACAACAGTCTCGGGATGGAGACGCGGAGAGTGTCGGAGATAAAGACGGCTGCTTGGGACATGCATACAGCGATACAACAGTCTCGGGATGAAGACGCGGAGAGTCTCGGAGATAAAGGCGGCTGCTTGGGACATGCATACAGCGATACAACAGTCTCGGGATGAAGACGCGGAGAGTCTCGGAGATAAAGACGGCTGCTTCAGACTTACCCGAGTATTGTTGCGTTCCGCCTTGAGCTCCGCGATCTCTTCCTCTCGCTCCAACAAGTGTTCCCGCGCTTGGTTCAGTTCCTTGGTCAGCGTCGCAAACTCCTGCAGAACAAAAGACACGTATACTTCCACAACAGTAATTTCAAAATTGTCTACAGTGAGACCTGTGTTGGCCTCGTGTGGATCCAACCAAACCTGGTCAACTGAAACGGGTGGTCAACTTACATAAAATGTCAATTTTGTCACTACTGTGACCACGTACTTAGCTACTGGATTGTGTTTACAATACTTCGTTCCTGATCTATACCAATGGGGACAGTAAAGGTAAAGATATCCCTGTAACAAGCCATGGAGGCCCATAGGGTGTGAGGCACTGAGGCTCCCACATTATCTAGCTAGACAATCGGCTCACAAATGGCGGTAAGGTTGTAGGCCTTACGGGCCGGCCATACTTTACCCCCCCAGGAAAATTCCTGGTACTCCTTTCGACTAGACGCTGAGTCGACCCCAGGGTCATATTGTGGCTGGAAGGATTAGGTCCAATTGAAAAAAAAACACCCCATCGGGACTCGAACCCGCGACCTTCCTGCTTGTAGCACAATGCCTCAACCAACTACGCTACCACGAATGGGGACAGTACACTTATATCATTAATAGATCTGATAGGAATAGCCTATAGAACAGATATTTGTATGAGTTTTAATTGATAGATAGCGAAAAGCAGAAATGGTGTTTAGCAGGTACATAGACAGATGAGTGGAGTAGTTTTCATTTGTGCAGACTGGTGCAAAAAAAAATCGCTTTTCTGTGCGGATAAAATATAAATGAAACGTCTGCATAAAGAATAACTATGAAATTGCTCAAATAACAAAAATCGTTAGGTGATGTCTGACTGCACATCGAATGTATGCTTCTCTTCGCTACAGCCTCAAGATAAATCTACACGCCTTCTTGAAGTTCAAGTAGTGCTGAGGTAAGCAGACCACGGGCGAAAAGGAATGTTAACGTCGATAACAGGACGAGGCAGACACTTCTAGCTTCCAGAAACTTCAGCCAAGTACGGGGTACTGACACATAACGATTGGTAATAAAATAACCTTCGATCCATAAGCATCTTATTAATACGTTCCTCAGCGTTGGCATGTCTCAGCCACCACTTTAGAAAAATTAAAAATGCAACTCGTACCCTGGGGTTAGGAACCAGCCCCGCAATGTTAATACCGAAAAAAAAATCCCAGTTCTACAAATTTTTTATCAATTTACCTTCACAATGAATGAACTTTCCTACCTGTAGACTGTTGTATTTAATACCGGATAAATCGACATAACATTTTTTCCCCCTTGGGGCTACATCCCTAATTTGGGCCTTGGCATACCTCCATGAAACTCTCCGTTTCACTTCGGTTTACCAGATCTTAGACATTCGGTAGGACTCCTTGGGCGGGTGATCAGCTCGTCGCAAGGCCTCTACCTGTACACAAACACAGAAAAACGCACGCACACACACAAACACTGAACATCCGTGTCCTGAGTGGGACTCGAACCCCGATCCCGGTTTCCGAGTGAGCGAAGACAGTACATGCCTTAGACAGCTCGGTTACCGTGACCGGCCCATATAACAATACACCAAATAAATCACTTTCGATGAATCCGTTGGCCGTGCATCGGTCAAATGATATTGAACTTCAGAAGTTCATGGGCTGACGCTATACGATGGGGTACCCAAAAGAAACCGAACTAATTTTTTTTGTGGGCAGAGCTTTTGTAGTACCGCGTTTTGCCGCTATGAGCGCATAGAGCTAACATTCCTGAGTCGATAAGCCGACTACCGTTGCTACAGAAGGTAAGGACTAGTTTCGGCAGAGTTTATAGTGACAACTGTTTTGTGTGATCGTCGTTTTTGCAATGGCCCGAACACATGAAAATGTTGAAAAAATTCGTGAAATCATCAAGGAAAATCGACGACGGACCATTGAAGAAATTGTGGAGCTGTCGGGAGTGACTTGGAGCTCAGTTCAGCGAATTTTGACAGAAGATTTGGGAATGAAAAGGGTGGCTGCGAAATTCGTGCCACGACTGCTGACTGCTGAACAAAAACAAGGTCGCGTGGAAGCATGCTGTGCTTTGAAAGAAGAGTCCCGAAATGATCAAAACTTTTTTTCAGCGTTTTGCTGATGTTGCTGAGGTGAAGGAAAAAAACGACGGAGGCGCTGTCAAGCATCTCAAAAGATGAATTTAGACAATGTTTTGAAAAATGGAATAAAAGAATAGACAAGTGTATTAGTGTAAGTGGAGAGTACTTTGAAGGGGTTTGAAGGTTTGTGCTTTAAATTTGAATAAATAAGTTTAAAAAAAATAAGTTCGGTTTCTTTTGGGTACCCCCTCGTATGGCCTAAATACCGACAGGGTTATTAAATTTCAAATAAAAAATGTTCATATCGTGCATATTAAGTGAAACGGTGAACTGAGTAGCCCGTGAGGGTTAAACAAGTAATACGGGTACATCACAGTAAACTAAGAAACGTGTGACGAATTATTCTTGTTGATAAACACAATCCGTTGAAATCCCAACGGCCTTTATGCTAATTCAAGATAATTTCCAAATAAAAGAGCATTTTTCTTTTGGAAGCAGCTTGTTACCACGAATATTGGGCCTGCTACACACAAAGGAAATTATGTAAACAACTGAAATTAGTCTGGAAAGTAGATAAACATATTAGGGCGATCCATGCTTAGGTTTAAATACTGTCATGTGAATGGGTGACTTGTGAGATGGGTTCTGGGCTGATGATTGCATTTACTGCGCCTTATACATTCACACAGAACGCGGGGCTACAAAAAAAAACATCGCTATCGCTATTCTACACGCTTTACAGTTCACCGCTGCGCGTACACTAGGGTTCTCAGCCTTCACTAGTCGTATCCTGGCAACGGATTTAGTACGAACGCGAGGCTACAGAAAAAAAAACATCGCTATCGCTATTCTACACGCTTTACAGTTCACCGCTGCGCGTACACTAGGGTTCTCAGCCTTCACTAGTCGTATCCTGGCAACGGATTTAGTACGAACGAGGGGCTACAGAAAAAAACATCGCTATCGCTATTCTACGTGCTTTACAGTTCACCGCTGCGCGTACACTAGGGTTCTCAGCATTCACTAGTCGTATCCTTGCAACGGATTTAGTACGAACGAGGGGCTATAGAAAAAACATCGCTATCGCTATTCTACGCGCTTTACAGTTCACCGCTGCGCGTACACTAGGGTTCTCAGCCTTCACTAGTCGTATCCTGGCAACGGATTTAGTAAAGTCTCACCGTAACTTCAACTCGTACATGAAGCCCTCTTGGCACAATCTAATTCCTTTCTTGCCATTTCTGCAGCTGTCATTTCCGAAGACTCAACTCGACTCGACTACTGTTCTACACTCCCTGCTACTCTGTCTACTTTGCTTCTGAGTCAGAGTCTGGAGGTCCCTCGAGACTCACGACCAGTAATTTTATTTTCCAACGGAATACTAGTTGTTATAGTCATTACGTAACATCCTGTCTGACAAGAAGATGGGTCTGTCGTTTACAATTGCTGCTGGTCCTCGCCAGTGTAGTCATTCTCAGGTCCGAGTCTAGCGGGACTCATGGCCACATTTTACTGTCTCAGATTTGAGACTCCCCCAACCTGAGGGAACGAAATCGTGTTGACAGATACATAAAGTATCTTTCAACGTAGCGGGTAATTAAAGGACTTATCCTTCAAACCAAACGGTTGTGTAATTATTTACAGGGCAAGAAGTTATTTCAACATAAGGACTGCTCAAAGGGTTGCGGAACCTCAAAGCGATAGGCGCCATGCTGTCGGAAAAGCTTCCATCAAATCCATTAACCGAGAAGGAATGAGATTTCATATCGGATATTTACACGCTGGGCTGTAATGTGTACAAACTATCGGTCGACTAGCTACGTGTTAACTCAGCACTTATGATTATGTGACATCCTAAACTGTACAATCGCCGGCCAAACAACGTATGAACCAACAAATTCTTTCCGCGTACTTCCGTGGAGTCGAGGACGAAGCAAAGGTTTGCAGGATGATGGAGGGGAAAAAGAAATAAACCGATTGAAACAAAACGAAATGAGCTTATAAACTTACACAAAGCTCTGTATCACTACGGATATTACAAGCCCCATTCCGTACCAAACAAGAGTAATTAAGCCCGGCTCTTATGTTATTCAAATTAACGGCCAACTGCTGGCACTGAAATGTTACACTGGTACCACGGCCGAAGTCCAAAGGATAACAAGGACAATGATAATCGAAGTTTTCCGTTTTCTGGTTACGGTTGTATTCTCCTACAGCCCTCTCTGGCGGGGTAAGTAATCAGCTTCAAGCTTTTTGAGTTTTTTTTAGTTTAATCAGCAATCAGAATCTACATTCTATAGGCTAATATTATGAATGTTGAGATGACATGATGAGGAGGCGTCCAGCGGCGAATCCTCAGGAGTTCAAATCAGGTCAATTGGCCAGGCTTTTTAAGTTCAAAATATTTTTTTCTTGAAATTAAATTAACCCGCGCCTCCAGTGAACAATGCACCGTGGATTGGGAGGTCGGTGTATCCGCCTGTACAGCACGAAATGGGCGAGCAAGACTCTCGAACATGTTAGAATTACTGCCAGCCCCCCGACCTTAATTTCAGATGTCCTGAAAAGGGGTCATTTCAAACAGAATATTATATTTTGTATACTATGAGCGACAGGAGTGGGCAACCAACCCGCTGTCAAATACATACGCAAAATACTGTTAACTTTATATCGATAAGGGAAGCCAAGCACAAGTTTCGATACCTCGCATAGTCAGTACATGTGTGTGAAATGGGTTTCCAGTATATATATGCAGCATCAATACGGACTTCCTGGGGCAAGCAATGGAACAGTCATGTTCAGAACGAAATAAAGTAGCTATATAAAACGACCACATACGGTTTTAGTTAAATAAGGTAACATTAATCTCGATCGTGTTTCAAAATACGCTTAATTATATTGATATAAATGACCATGGCCGACATTACTTGCCATAAATGTATCAATTTCAAATACAGTTTTGCTACTAACATTACATGTACATATACATATTGTGACATGTGAATCCGTTGCGTAGGTAGCGACTTCTATGCAGATGTTTCCTGCACAACGGAGATGTAAACGTTTGTTCTCAGAGCAAAGAAACGATAAACTGTTCGGCTCGGTGTCCCGTACTCGGTACGCCAAGCAGAAGACAGACTGCATTCGTCAGTAAATGAAGAGTTCAGATGTGAAATCAAGATATCAGAAGTGAAGTCAAGAGTTCAGAAGTGAAGTCATGAGTTCAGAAGCGAAATCAAGAGATCAGAAGTGACGTCAAGAGATCAGAAGTGACGTCAAGAGTTCAGAAGCGAAATCAAGAGATCAGAAGTGACGTCAAGAGTTCAGAAGCGAAATCAAGAGATCAGAAGTGACGTCAAGAGTTCCGAAGTGAAGTCATGAGTTCTGACGTCAAGAGTTCAGAAGCGAAATCAAGAGATCAGAAGTGACGTCAAGAGTTCAGAAGCGAAATCAAGAGATCAGAAGTGACGTCAAGAGTTCAGAAGCGAAATCAAGAGATCAGAAGTGACGTCAAGAGTTCAGAAGCGAACTCAAGAGATCAGAAGTGACGTCAAGAGTTCCGAAGTGAAGTCATGAGTTCAGACGTCAAGAGTTCAGAAGCGAAATCAAGAGATCAGAAGTGACGTCAAGAGTTCAGAAGCGAAATCAAGAGATCAGAAGTGACGTCAAGAGTTCAGAAGCGAAATCAAGAGATCAGAAGTGACGTCAAGAGTTCAGAAGCGAAATCAAGAGATCAGAAGTGACGTCAAGAGTTCAGAAGCGAAATCAAGAGATCAGAAGTGACGTCAAGAGTTCAGAAGCGAAATCAAGAGATCAGAAGTGACGTCAAGAGTTCAGAAGCGAAATCAAGAGATCAGAAGTGACGTCAAGAGTTCAGAAGCGAAATCAAGAGATCAGAAGTGACGTCAAGAGTTCAGAAGCGAAATCAAGAGATCAGAAGTGACGTCAAGAGTTCAGAAGCGAAATCAAGAGATCAGAAGTGACGTCAAGAGTTCAGAAGCGAAATCAAGAGATCAGAAGTGACGTCAAGAGTTCAGAAGCGAAATCAAGAGATCAGAAGTGACGTCAAGAGTTCAGAAGCGAAATCAAGAGATCAGAAGTGACGTCAAGAGTTCAGAAGCGAAATCAAGAGATCAGAAGTGACGTCAAGAGTTCAGAAGCGAAATCAAGAGATCAGAAGTGACGTCAAGAGTTCAGAAGCGAAATCAAGAGATCAGAAGTGACGTCAAGAGTTCAGAAGTAAAGTCGGAAGAAGAACCAGAATGCGAGAGAACACAAAAAGTGTGTGAACTATTATAATTGAGTGTAATTGTGATATGGACGTCAAATAAACCTATCATCAAATCGCAAATCCACAATTATTAGTCACGCGTACCCCCCTGCACGTGACAATATATCTACACTGAAGTCATATGAGATTAGCCTTACTTAATCAAATCAAAAGATTAAGAAACACGATTAAACTATTATTTATTTTCTTATACTATGTTTCACTGTTCCCGTGAGGAGGCGACTTAGAATGTCTCCATCGTAGTCCTGCCAAGTTCTAGGAGGCGACGAAGAGGGAACCCGGTGCCTGGAGGTCACTCCGAAACCCCGGAAACCATCTAACATACTACAGGATGTAGTATCCCAGAAGACCAGAATTTAAACATGTAAATTATGTTCTTCCTTTATGTAAGAGATGAGTCGGGGCAGCTCAGTCAGTATAGTGATGGGCTCGAAGCTGGACGGCAGGGGTTCGATTCTCGGCAGGGGCAAGATACTTTTCTCTGATCCACAGCGTCCAGACCGGCTCTGGGCCCACCAAACCTATCCTACAGGTGTAAGAGGTTCTTTACGAGGTTAGAGCGGCTGGGGCGTGGAGGTGACCACGCACCTACATCCAGTGCCCAGGTCAACAATGATGGAGCTATGCTTCCAATCCCCACACGTCTTCATTGCATAGTGTTTAATTAATTAAACATAGGGGCAACTCTGCCTTCTTTACCTTTTACCGTTAAGTAAGAGACTACATTTTACATCAATATAAAACGACTACCAAAATTACTGCTTGACCATCACTGTTTTGGGAGAACTACTGAAGTAGGGAAGAAAGAAAAGCCAACGAAAATACAACACCTCCTCCAAGACTCTTTGTGAAGCCCAGTCACTACCTCGGCACCATCCATCATCATTAATACATAAAATATGACGTCAAATTATAGGCCAATGCGAGAAGAACAGGCTACTAACTTTCGGGCACGTAACTGCAACACAAGATAACACAATAATATAAATTCAGTTTCTGAGCGGCTTGCAGAAAATGAAGTGATTTATGCTGTCATTTCAATCATTTACAAATCGCTCAACACGACCCCGTTTCCTGTACTCTACACAACATATGGCGCCTACACGGTAGCAAATCCGGTTGGCCAGCAGGGTACCGACCACAATACGTCACTTCCTTCCCACCAAATCGCTTCACGCCACCCTCGTCCTTGATAACAGTAATTCTCCCTTGCAGAAACAGTGACGGAGTGGCAACTGCGGATACGTCGATACAACTCGACAATTCTCCGCGTTCTTCTGATTCGGAACAGTGCACGGAACTTGAAGTCCAGACCTGGATATTTGCGTCCATGTTTTCTTAATCTCCACTTCTGAGAAACCGATATAATCACATAACTAAATCGGCATTTTTCTAAATATCTGTCAGTGTATAAAGTAAGAGCTCAAGTTTGTAGGCCTATAGGCAGCGCCATAGCTCAAGCGGTTAGTCGGTGGCTTCCCATCGCGGCGGCCAAGGTTCGATCCCTGGTCTGGTGAAGTGGGATTTGTGGTGAACAAAGTGGCGCTGGGGCGGGTTTTCTCCGAGTACTTCGGTTTCCTCTGCCAATCTTCATTCCACCAAATTCTCCATCATCATAATCACCCGGGGCAGGTACAATAAGCCAATCAGTGGCCGCCGTGCCGAGTTGACCCAGTTGGACTCCACCCTCCACGAAGCGAATTTAAATTTGTAGGCCTATAACAGAATGACAGATTCGAAGTCATTACAGAATTTGAGGTTTCAACGGTGAAGAAAATTCATGCTTTTTTTTTTCTGGCGTATGATATCGTGTACTCTGGTAGGTTGGTAGACAAAATTTTTCGAACAAAGGTTCTAGAGAAAAATGAACCATACCATACATATGGCTGTGTCAATCAAAGGTCTGAACGTGTCTTAGTATACAAATATGTTTACAGTATGAGTGATATGACAACAATCAGCTTCCGTATTCATTAAACTTATTCACCGATGCTCAGTCACAGTATGAAAACGATACAGTAACTTTACATATAGATACATGTCTCAGAATTACAGGCGGATATACGGACTTCGTGTCGCACATTTTCAGGTACTTACGGTATAAATCTCGTTCTTCAAACGTCCCATTTTTCGAATTATGTCCTCAACCCTGTTAAATGTGAAACTTCGGCAAACAGCACACTGTATTCTCAAGGAATCCACTCCATTGTCAAGGCCATTAATTTTACACACGTAAAACACAAAATAATTTCGAATTTGTGATATGTGCAAGAACAATCAATCATAGAAAAATAATTATCAATATACAAGGATTACAACAAACGCAAAATAAATACAGACTTCAGTGTGAAGTTGGAACTACATTGAAGTAATATTTTATGCAAACCATGAGAACTGACCTCCAAATAAATTCCATTAAGACTCTAATGAATGGAGATAGATATCACGAAGAGATCTGACATCCCTCTTTGGACGTTTTCAGGATCTCAACAAACCTGGGTGCACAAGTCTCAGCCACTCACTTCCTGAACATATCGTTCATCTATGAATCTAAATACAGCATATTCCGAGCTCGCTCTAGCCATACCTGCAGCAGTACCAGGTGGACGACGCAAGTGCAGGCTCTGACTCCATTCTTGAGGGGACTTCCCGCGCCAGTCACGTGATAGGCTGTCGAGGTGCTGGTGGCGGATGCGGAAGTCGCTGCGAGTTGTAGCAGCTGCTTGACAACAGTTTCCATAAGACTGGGGGATGCATATGGTTGCGTCGACTGGTTACGGCTATCGACCGAAGCAAGTACAGCACCTGGATTTGTGCACACAGTCTGCAGAAGTCCTAGCACACTCACGCTTGATGAGGATGGCGACAACGCTGTGTTATTAGAGCTCACCCTACCGGAGCTAGAGTCTAAAGCGCCCTGCATCGGTTTAAGCACTCCTCATAATCAGCGAATTTCACAAGAAATTTGTATATATCGATGCCATCGCAACGTTGGCAATATTGTTTTAAGGCCACTGCTTGGAATTTATACAGTATTTTTTCATATCACTCTCTGAACCAAAACGTACGCCCTCCGATTCTCGTAACACAGATGAAGGATCACACATGAATACATTTTTTGTTTCGCTGTTCAAATGACAGCCACATAACTTCACCAAGTAGTGCATTTCAATATAAGTACACTGCCAACACAAGGTGAATTCTCGGATTACTGTGTTTTTGAATTTCGTGTATCGTCTGGTATTCTAAAGAACACAACGATTCGAAAACTGGATCTGTGGTGTTCTTTAGAATACTGGAAGATGGACAAAGTAAAAAAGAAACAATAATCCAGAAAGTTATGCACCAACGTCAGTACCCTCTAGAATCTACAACTTTAACTGTAAATCAAACAGCCTGTGCTAATGAATCCGGAAGCCATTCTGCAGTTTCACTAATACAGACAGCATGCATTACATTCAGGCGAATAAATTAGAAAAAAAAAAAGTAAGCTGCTCTGATCGTGATAAGACCTACCTTCATTTGTCCATAGAGAACGAATACCCCAGGATATAAACTTCATTCTCCGAAAAGGACTTAAAAAGGAATATCATCTTGTAAATGGTCTGTGCTCTACAAGCAACAAGCTTAAAATCTGTATGAAACCAGCAGCATTATTTATACAGTGGGTCACTTGAAGCAGCTCAGTGACGCAGTGCTTGGGCACAGGTCGCGGAATTACTGAGTAGCCCAGCGACGTAGTGCTTGGGTACAGGTCGCGGAATTATTGAAGTAGCCCAGTGACGCAGTGCTTGGGCACAGGTCGTGGAATTACAGCAGTAGCTCAGTGACGCAGTGCTTGGACACAGGTCGCGGAATTATTGAAGTAGCTCAGTGACAGTGCTTGGACACAGGCCGCGGAATTACTGAAGTAGTCCAGTGACGCAGTGCTTGGGCACAGGTAGCGGAATTACTGAAGTAGCCCAGTGACGTAGTGCTTGGGCACAGGTCGCGAAATTATTGAAGTAGCTCAGTGA
>NW_019743148.1:1898816-1904457 GCF_002891405.2 Cryptotermes secundus | reverse complement strand
CAGTGCTTGGGCACAGGTGGGGGAATTACTGAAGTAGCCCAGTGACGGCGGGGGGGGGGATTTCTTCAGTGCTGGCAGCCGTGTATCGCCAAGACGTTGACTTCAATTAACAGTCAGACTGTCGCAGTTCTTATTAGCAGTTCCATGAATTCAACACTTAAAACACCTTGACATTTGTTAAGTCTTCGATATCGTTTCGTAAACTAGAAAATCGTTTTTTTACTGCGATGGTGTACACCGCAGCATGAAGACGTGGGGGGGGGGAGTTCGGCGCATTCTTAAACCATGCATTACAGGCTTCATATTCAGGCCGCTTTCCCCAGGGATTCACTGGATATAAGGTTGGGTGGCGCCCAGGGCCGGGAAAGGGAAATCTGAAGTTTAAAGAGGATAACAAATGGACGTGGGGGCACGCGATAGCTGTAAAGTCGCGAGTTCGAGTACTGATGTGGATTTTTTTTCAATGTACTTAATCCTTCCAACCGCACTATGGCCCTGGGGTCTACTCAGCCTGTAGCAGAAATGAGTACCAGGAATCTTCCTGGGAGGTAAAGCGCGGCTAGCGCGTAAGGCTGACCTTACAGACATCTGTGAGCCGATCGTCTAGAGAAAATGTGGGAGCCTCGACGTCTCACAACCTTATGGGGCTTCACGGCCTGTTACAGGGATAGTTTTACCTTTCAACAAATGGAAGTAAAATTANGAAATAAAATTACAATATAAAAGTGGGGGGGGTGAAATATAGAATTTTAAATAGCGAGAAACGGCATGATTTATACAGTTCAGCCAATATTGTTAGGGGAGGTACATGAAGGTTGAGACGCATGCGGTTTGGATACAGGCGATAAGATACAGACAATACTGACGGAAACTCTTGGAAAGTGGCCACTTGGAAGTTGAAGATGAAAAGATAATATTAAAGTTGTAGGATTGAGGTTCTCAGAGCGGTGGTTACAAAGAGTTATATTTTTGGGATATAACGCCGTGTAGTCCGTCGAGTCCACCTACGTTTCGGAGGAACATGTCGCCTACATCTTCATGCTCGAAGAATAAGAAAGCTATACTTGCCACCTTATCTTACGCTGGGTTCCGCCCGGCTTATTATTCTACCCTGAAGATGGAGGCGACATGTTCCTCCGAAACGTCGGCTGCCTTTCAACGAACTACAGGGCGTTATATCCTAGAAGACAAAAATAATATTAAAATGTATTTTTTGGAAATAAATTGAGAAGGGAGGTGAATAGATTGGCCTTCGGAATAATTTTTAATTGTCGGCTTTCGTACCAGCGCCATTAAACTTTAGATCCCATTAACAGATGCAGTAGGTTCATGTGTATTGCGGATGAAAACCTTCCGTCTTGCGGAAATATGGAGTACACTACTCACCTCTTGGGAGCGGCTACACCCGGTGCAAGAGGTAAATTTATTCAGAGCTCTCTGAAACATTTCAATTTATGGATTCGGGTTCGTGCTTGTGTCCCCCCCCCCTCATTACTGACACTGCGGGTCGCGTCTGAGTTACTGAGCGACCGAGTTCCTACTGTTATATGCAATTCAAGAGAATATAAACGATTTACAACCTGAATTCTGGGCCAAGGAAAAATACAGGGCTGCTTTTAAATTTAAATTATGAGGTGCTCGAAAACCGCTATGAAAAATAATTAAACACCAGGAGCGTAATAAAAGAGTCGTGAAGGACTGGACTGTAAGAGAATGGAAGAGTTTGCAGGCAAGAATACCTACATCTCAAACACAGCTTTGAGGTATAACTGGATTCAATGACGGTTAAGCAGTAACAGGACTCATTAATGAATGAAACCAAGTGTATGCACATAATTAAAACGAACTATATTGTTATGGGGCCGGCCACGGTAGCCAAGCGTTCTAAGGCATGCACTGTCATCGCTCGCTCGAAAGCAGAGATCGTGTTTTCGAATCCCACTCAGGGCACGAATGTTTTGTGTTTGTGTACAGGTAGAGAAGCCTTGCGAAGAGCTGATTACTCGCCCAAGAGTCCTACCGAATGTCTAAGATCTAGTAAAGCGAAGTGAAAAGGAGTTTCATTGTAGTAGGCCAAGGCCCAAAGTGGGGCTGTAACGTAAAAGAAAAAGAAAATATTATTATGGGATCTTCGCAAGACCATTATGTTTTACGTGCTTAAAAATAAGAAAAAGTACAATCCTAAAAATTAACATGATTCGGAGACTCATCTGTGTCCATCTTCAGGTTTAAACAAACAAGAGTGGGATGAAATGTCTCCTCTATAGGGCGTTATTCCTTACCACTAGGATAACATTTAAAGTGCAAGCTGAGGTACGGCAGAAGATGGATATTTATTCTTCCTCTGTAAACAGATGGGTCTACTTCGGAGTAACAGCAAGCGGGACAGCCCCGCGATAAAAATCCAGTGGTTCATGAAAGCATGAAATAGTTCTCAGTTATTCGCACTGACTAAAACTATTTTTATTCTTAAGGTGCTGTAATACTAAGCCTCTTCGTACTGAGGCCCAAAGGGCGGGAGGATTAAACCAGCTTCGGTAGACAGACGAGAGAAATGGTGTATTTGGTGAGATGTGAATTGGCAGGAGAAACGAAAGAACTCGGATAAACCTACCGCAGTGTCACTTTGTCTATAACAACTAACTTACCATGCTTCAGATATACCAAAAATACACAACTATAGTAGCAACTAATTCGACCATGACATAGAAGTGTATTATAACATATGACCCGCTGCTAGGCAACGACAGCGGAATAATCAAATATACGACAGGTGTTACTCAGTAACGGCTTCGTGAACAAATATGTTCCCACGGCAACACTCTAACTACAATAAGCGGTTTTCTACGCGGTTCGTGTCAAGGTGCTATAAGCATAGCAGGTCTACAGTTCGGTTAGTTGAGCTGTAATCAATCAGAAGAGTAGAATGTCAGTGCGAAATGGCCGCCAGCCTGGGAGTTAGCTATGGGACAATCGTCGGCCAGTAAGGACGTAAACACGAAAGCTAGGAAGCTACGGCGTTGGAAGCCGTTACCAGGCGATAATCTGTGAAGATACAGCGGACTGAGTAGACTTAGTACGTGCTGTAGTGAATTGTAAACTGCGTGAATTAGCGATAGCGCTAGTGTTACTTGTACTTAAGGTCTGTAAGTGTTCAATAAATCCAATTATGAATTCAAACCCCCTTTTATTATAACTCATACATGTGACAGTATGATTTCAGATGTTCACAGAGGTTCAAAGTTAATGAGGATTGTTTTGAGGGGGTGAAGCTCCGTATCCATAAAGTGATGTCAGCCCCCCCTCCAAAAAAAAAACAGAATCCACTTTAACGATACCAATATGTTATAAACACGCATTAAACGGCACATATAATGGACCCCCACCCACTCGACCTTCTCCTACTCCAATTTTTGTTTACTTCAGTATCTCAGACTATAGCGTCGGACTGTTGATTGCCTGATGGATAAAGACTTGAAAAGGATCTCGAAGGAAGCAGTAGTGGGTTAATCGGGGTATTATACCGGAATTTATCTGAGGGGAGTGAGGACAACTACAAAAAATTGTCACAACAGCTGCGCCCCCCTCCCCCGAATGAGATTCTATTTACCCCTACAATAACCTGCTTCTTCTGAAATAGAAAATGATGAGAGGGAAACAAAGATCGATGAAGATAATAAAAATTAAAGAAACAGAGAGCGCAAAAAAAGAATCAAGAGTACGAAAGAAGAAGAAGAAAAAATGAAAGTTAAGAGAACAAACAGCAGCAGGAATTGGGGAAGGGACAGAGGAAAACCTGTCAGGATTGTCGCCGTACCAACTGAACTGCGAACCGAGTACCTCCCGAATACAGGTCTAGGGGGTGCAGCTAAGACAACTCTTGCTCGGTTATTCCCAGCTGTGGGTACAAAACGAAAATCATAAATACGCGGGCTTGCACAAGTATCTCAAACCTGCATGAAACATCTGTTATATTGGAATGGATGTTCGTCTCTCCTTCTGCCTTTTGTAGGCGCTGTATATCCATCTGGTACTGCAGACAGTAACGTCTAGTTTTCACTACAAAATGTATACAGGGAATGAAATGTCCACAACAATGTCTATACAGAACGGGAAAGATAATACAGGGCGATTCTAAATTATTGTCGGCGTTTCCGTGGCCTACAATATACAACCTTACATGCCACGAAAGGTGCGTATGCTGTTGTTGTTTAGAATTCTGCAGTATTGATTCTAGAGTTAACAAAACTTTTTGAGTTACACTTTAATATTCCGTAAGTAGTTTTATTTTGTTTCTTCCGGCTTCAAAATTATAGGCCACGTAAACCCCGACAATAATTTAGAATCACTCTGTATTTGCAACTGTCAACGAAGCATTCACCTTCCGTGCGTATCCTCAATCAAATTAAAGATAATTTATATAATATGTGTAGGTAGTCGTGAGGCTTGCCGGTCACGGTAGCCGAGCGGTCTAAGGCATGCACTGTCTTTACTCGCTCGGAAGCCGAGATCGTGGGTTCGAATCCCACTGAGGGCATGGATGTTTGTGTGCGTTTTTCTGTGTTTGTGTACAGGTAGAGGCCGTGCGACGAGCTGATCATCCGCCCAAGGAGTCCTACCATATGTGTATGATTGAGAAAAACCGAAGTGAACTGAGTTCATGGAGGTAGACCTAGGCCCACTGGGGCTGTAGTGCCAAGGAAAAAAAAAAGTCGTCAGGCTTGCTATACTGCGTGCATTTATCGGCCAAGTACAATACGAAGATATACTGTTTCGAGCTTTTCTTTGAACGAACTGCGCACAATTAAAACGCGAAAGAAATCATTCACGTTGGCTATGATATATTTAAGCCATAGCATCTTCGAGGTTATGTCACATTTTTAGCAAAGAGTTCCCTGGATGGTGATTTCGGTTCCAACTGTATACCGGAAGTAGAATCTCGTAGCTTTCCAATACTGAGTATCGATCTCCCATGTCGCTAGTTGATGAACCCTCGACGATGATTCAGATACAGCAAGATCTTCTTCTTCTTAAGCATGGGACATCCGTGAAACGCTTCTTTCCACTTCTGTCTTAATCCTAAGACACTCGGCAGGACCCCTTCGACAGGGGATCACCCAGTCGCAAGGCCTCTACACACACGCATACATATCCATGTCTCGAGCAGGAATCGAACCAACGATCCCAGTGTTCGAGGAGACGAAGACGGTTCATGACTCAGACCGCGTGGCCACTGTGATCGGCATACAGCACAACAGCATGACTATTATCACGGATGAGGGAGTCCCTGTAGTTTCCATCGCTTTCTATGGACATGTACTGTAATTTGATTTTAGGAAACAATCAACTCTCCTGCTCCAAGTCTTATATAATACATATAAAACGGCATTTTCCTGTCGGTTTTGTCTGTTTCCTGTCTCCTAGCGCGAATCTAACAGAGAACATCCTGCATCCTTGACAGTACGTATGACATGCATGGTTATTAAGGTTCATCATCATCATCAGTAATCTGTCAAGACGACAGGTCCACAGTCTCTTTCAAAACAATTCCTCCACTTAATGCGATCTAGAGCTTTCTCCTTCAAATGACAGTATCCTCTTCTGTCCCCAAGGTCATCCAGCATCTTCTTACGTCTTCTTC
>NW_019743148.1:1891568-1898685 GCF_002891405.2 Cryptotermes secundus | reverse complement strand
GCTCTAATTTTCACTACTTAGGGTTGGGAGCAATGTTCTGGGGAATTTTTTTTTTTTTTGGGGGGGGGGGGTTCGAAACCTCAGTCCATACATTATCTCCTATATCAGCGAACTTTACTTTATCAGTATGAATGTTATGTCTTCTTTAACGTCTCAGCCACCAGGCACTGTGGTAGCGTGAAGAAAGGGCAACCTAATAAAGAATAGTTCCGCTTACTTATAATTAAATTTAACCATTATTTACGTGACGCTCCAACTCCTTCCTACATTAAACTGGAATATATAAAAGGATCTCCAGCTTTTATATAAAAATTTCCGATATGGACGCTTAACGATATATAAGACTTTTTTGTGTGCAATGTCGTAACTTATATGCAGAGTCTTAAGATTTCCAACAATAAATTTTCATGCATGTGGCACACAGAACTGCGAACAATACTTCTGTGGAACGGTATATACTACGGCTGAGATAGTTTCTATTCTTACCAGCTCTGGAACAAGAGAAGTTATAAGTCCATATGTGGACATCACTAATACAGTGCAATATAAGGAGCCCGGAAACAAAAAATAATTAGCGTCATTGCTCTAACCGTTGCATAAGAATTTCTGGAAAAGAAAGGTGTACAAGAAGGGCAGAAAGGATTTGTTTTCCCTTTGGCGCTACAGTCCCAGTGGGCCTTGGCCTACCTCCACGAAATTCTCCGTTTCACTTCGGTTTACTAGATCTCAGACATTCGGTACGACTCCTTGGGCGAGTGATCAGCTCGTCGCAAGGCCTCTGCCTGTACACAGACACAGAAAAACGCACACAAACATCCATGCCCTGAGTGGGATTCGAACCCACGATCCCGGCTTCCGAGAGAGCGAAGACAGAAGCAGGAAGGATAAAAATATTTTCATTTAAGAAGAGTTTGGGGAGGGGAGGGGGGGACGATGACCAACAGACAGACATTTCCGATGAAAAAGCAATGGTACACTTTGTATCAGTAAAGATTTACCACTGGAACTCATAATTGAAGATCAGTATAGTTTGTTCTTTCAGCAGACTTGATATGAGGAAGTAAAGACGACTGTACTGATGATGCAGACAAAAGAGGAACACCTTTGCATGGAAATGGATTCCGATTATGTATTCTTACCACACACAACCTCCAGCAGCATTATATGTACTTTAATATCGGATTACAAAACAATTAAAAAGTAAAGTTGTCCCAGTGCTTAACTAATTAAGCATTACACCATGAAGGCGTATGTGGGAGTGGGTGTACAGATCCACACTTTTTTGACCTCGGAACTAGTTGCAGGTGACTGGTCAGCTTCACGCCGCGGCCGCTTTACCCACGGGGAAAGAGCCCCTGGTACTCATTGGATAGGAGGTTTGGTGGACCCCAGAGCCAGTCTGGAAGACGTGGAGAAGAGGAAATTCTTGATCATACCGGGACTTGAACTCCGACCTCTTGGTCGTCCACCATGTATCTAGTAGCTATATCGACTACGCTATCACGGCTCACTATTACAATTACTGGAAGTATCTTATCTGTTATCAACTTTGTTTTCCAAAATGATAACAGATATGTATCCGTGGAACTCAAATATGTTAAGATGTACAAGCAACATGCGGGTGAGAATAATCCCATGGACTTTTCAACAGGCGCCTCCTTCCGCCAATCAGTTCCTAAAGTGTTGTCTTCAAACAGCATCAAGCGAAGAGTAAATTGATTACTGAACTGGATATTGAAACCTCAGAGACTCGCCTTGTGTTACTTGTGAAGGCGAATCAATTCACTAACAACTACGGGGCCGCTTTACCATTCACAATGAAGTTCCCTTGTTTCGTTATTGTGGGGCGCGAGAACGTACCTCCAGGCTCTGAAGCTTTCATTTACATACATTTAAAATTTTATACCATTATTTACACTGCTTTATTAACTCAACTAAGCATCAATGCACTTTCGTCTATGGCACACAAAACAGCCTTAGGTATGACTGGTTCCGCTTTCGAAGTCCACCGAGATGGTAAGTGGTAAAATGCATACCCGGCGAATATTGCATATTATATCTATCTTGATGGGTAGAAACATGCTCCGCAGTGAAGAGTTTAATAGCATACAAACACAGTGGAATTTTGTGTATAATTTACCAAGGTGTTCCTTTTCAATCACGGCGAGAAGAGGGGAAAGTGGGGGGAGGGGGCGAGATATTCTGTTTGAAAATATCATATACTGACGTATTTTATTAAAAATATGTCAACATTATGAGACAATTCGATAATAATATCCCGTACAAACATAATGGATTATAAAAAGCACTGTTGCCATAGGAGTGAGAGATTTCTCGATGAGTTAGCTATATAAAATTGTCACCGTTTTTGTGACATATAAATTCACGTTGCTCTAAGAATGAATGTTAGAAATGCCATTTAGAAAGACTATTTTTCAATGCATGATTTATGTCTTTATGGAACAACATGGTCAAGTAACCAGCAATCCAGCTTCCTATACGGGATAACCAGGTTTACAATGCCGGACCCCGAGACCTTATTTACAACACCCAATGCCAATCAGTCCGTTCCGTACGTGACTCTAACAGACTTTGAAGCAAGAAAAGAAAATTAGTTACTTTCATTACAATATATCTGATGACAACATAAAATTTTCTGTTGCATTTCCAGTCCCTAACGGTCTATACAAGAGATAAGCTACATTATGAGTAGATATCTCCACAGATCACGATCGTTAAGAAGCTGACAGTCGCTCAGCTTGGCAAAAAATTCTCTGCCCTTTAAAATGACTGAAGGTTCCATATTGTGTCGCCAGAAACCATCTGCCGATCCCTATCCTGAACCTGTTAAGTTCACGCTTCACACCCCATTTAAGATTCATTTTAATATTATCCTGGAACTTGCGCCCGGGTTCCCTAAGTGTCTTCGTTTCAGGTCTACGAGAAAAATGTATGCAGGTTGGCACATGATGGCCTACTGAACACTTTAAAGTCTATCATATTGCCTGTGATCACCGTAAAAACACATTCTCTAGTAGCTCAACACCGTTAATGTCATAGTCCACTACTGGACATGATCCTCAGCCTATTCCTCACAATTTTCTACCGTAATATCTTTCAACTCTTTCATTATCTCAGAAGTGGGCGATTTCAAAGACGTTTTGCCACCGGATCCTGTTAGAATTTCTTCTATTTCCTCTCGGTTTATACGTCGGACTTCTCCGATGTCGACAACTCTAAATTACCGACGTAAGTTCCTCGTTATATACAAGGTCTGCCTTTTATTTATTTTTTGATCACCCTGTACCCGATTTTGGCTGTCGTTCTTTATCGTGACATTCTTTAAAAAAGATGTAAATTCGTCTGTCGCCCTATATCGATTGAAGCTGGTGACTATTAAACATGACTAAACTGAAGGCGGCGTTCTGTCCGTTTCACTGTTGAAAGATCAATCACTGTCTGCAGCTATAGATAAAATAGGGGGAGTTTGGGCGTCCGAGGTGAAAGATATTCTGTTAGATTCATCGCTCACTTTAAAAGAAGGCCGATCTTCTTCCGATATGTCCCTCCCGGAAATTATGTAGGAGAACGTTCTGGTACTGACAACAATGTGTTGCCTTGTCACGTGACTCAGTACGGAATGCTTACCGACATCGCCTGCAGCCACAACTCTTCATATGAGCTGGAGAGAGCGTGATCACATCCATGGGGAACATATTAGTAATACGGAGATCGCAACCACAAGGAGAAACACGAACTAATTACATGGGACAAGCGAGTTCTAAGGAATAAAGAAAGAAAATTAGTGATAGGAACCTGGAGTGGTAAGACTTTACTGAAACCTGGGAAAATGCAAGAACTATCGGACGAACTGTACAAAACACAACGAACGTAAGGGAAGATCCAAAGGACTTGGGAATTTATAACCGGATAACTCGCACACAGGACAGAAGTAGTTGGAAGGAAATTGTTGAGCAGGCCAAGGCATTCAAGAAATAAAGCTGTCGAGCCTTATTAAGAAGAAGAAGAATTACATGGAACATAATCAACGAGAAGCTGACAGTTGTTCAGCTTGGCCAACAACTTGAATTCAGGCCACCCCCGCCAAAACTATTCAAGAATGCCGTTTTCTGGGATGTGGCGCCGTGTAGATATTGTGTAAAACGTTTCGGAGGAATATATCGTCTCCATCTTCAGGGTATAAAAAATCCGCCAGTGAGGAACCAGCGTGGCAGGTGGCTGATCTGACCTGGGCTCGAACCCAGACCGCCACGGTGGGAAGCCGGCGACTAACCGCCTGGGCTATGGCACGGCAACGGACCAGTTATCTGCCTTAAGTATATAAAGAGAGAGCAGCGGATGGTATGTCAATAAGGTACAAAAAACAATGGTTGAAATGATAATGCAGACTGCAAGATTAGGGGGCACAAAATATAGACTGTAAAAGTGACAGGACAGAACTTGCAGGATTTGAGGTCCTCACAGCCATGGTTATGAAGGGTTCTATCTTCTGGGATAAACACTGTATAGTGCACCGAAAGTCAATAGACGTTTCGGAGGGGACATGTCGCCTTCATCTTCAGGATCGAAGAATAAACTAGGCAAGGAACTAGCGTGAAGCAGAGCTCTGCTTGGCTGTTTGTTAATGACTTGCAATCAGCTGCAATGCTGTCTAATTCTGGAATGTCCAGCTGGCGCCAACACCGCCACTTCTGTGAGAAGATGATATTTTTACTTAGTTTCTGTGAATCTTGTTCTTAGAATAACGTCACCAGCGGGAACTTCATGGCGAAATTTTGGGAAATTTCAGTTGTCATAATAATTGGGAGAGGCGAAATTCCTTTTCGCCTGGGGTGACACGGGTTTCCGCCGGACCTGATCAGATACGTTCCAAATTGTTTCCCGTACATTATTTTGTTCTTCTTTAATTGGAATATAAAACTCTGCACTCCTGTACATTAAATATAAACAATATAAATAAGCAAGCAGGAAACATTAACTCGAAGCAGAGGAGCATGTGAGCAAGGCTGACACAGACAAGGACGGGAGAAGACCAATCAATGTTATATTCAGAACTGAACTGATACTGTGTGGTCAGGACGCTGGCCGGAGCGCCGAGCACGGTCAACAGGTAATCAATACTTTTGCAATAAACGTAACAATACTTCAACTGGCTCCCAGCGCTAATCTTTAGCTCGTCAGGCAGAGAACGTCGCTGAGCGCAGTACCTGTGGGATAACAGCTGCTTTGCTAAGAGATATGCAACGCTACTACGCCTGCAAGTATGCAACTCTTACTGTCACATACGTATATATAGAACTATTGCCTATACAGATCAGACAAAGCTATATGCTTATAATATGAATATCTGTACGTTTGAAGTACCGATTTCCTAAACCTGTGTGATTATAATGGGTCTGAAATTGACTGACTCACTCATGAGCCCTTCTTGAGAAGCCGCCAATTGTGCAGCTAAACTCAAGAGCTTCCCAGAATTTTATGGACCACAAAGGTTGATTACCGNCCCTATCCTGAGCCAGATAAATCCAATCCATACCATCCCATCTTATTTCTCTAATATTCATTTTAATATTGTCCACACACCTACGTCTTGGTCTTCCCATTGGTCTCTTTCCTTCTGGCTTTCCCACCAATATCCTATACGCATTCATCTTCGTCACCCATTGCTTTTTACAAAGACATACAGTGGCAACAAAGGTTCTTCCAACAACCCTAAAATCAGTTTTGTCAACGGCCCTAAGAGTCATCAACTTTACCAGAAGCAGGTATCCGAATAGTCGTATTTTTAAAACACTGTATCAAGAAATTGGGGCAGAATATGAAGTGCTTCTCTTCCATATAGAGGTTCGCTGGCTTTCAAGACAAGTCTTGAAGCGTTTGTTCGAACTAAGGGCAGCAGTTTCACTTTGCCTCAGAGAAAAAGAAAACCCACTCTTGGAGCACTTTGCAAGAAAGGATATTATCCATGGTTTGGCTTACCTGGAAGATATATTTAATCACATGAATAAGATAAATATTAAAATTCAAGGTCCTGAAGTAATCATTATGGAAGCTACAGAAAATTTTCAAGCTTTCTTGGTTAAGCTGTCGATATGGATAAATAGAGTTGAGGTCGCAAACTTTCAAATGCTAGAGGAAGCACTTTACCAAGATGTAATTGAGATAAAACATTCTCTGTCAATTTTTTTAAAAAGAGGAATCTGCCAACACCTAGAAACACTTCAGAAATATTTCAAAAGTTATTTCTGTCTTGATGGCATTAAAGTTTAACCATGGATCCCCTGTCCTTTACTTTCTCATATAAACTGTATCGAAAATGCTGACATAGCCAAAAAAGAACTCATTGATCTTAAGACAAAAAATTTACTACATCTGGTGTTTAACTCAAAGAGCCACGGAGAATTCTGGTGTTCCTCGAGAGAATCCTATCTTCGCCTTGTAAAGCGAGCTATGGAAGTTTCGATTCCATTTGAAACAACATATCTTTACGAATTGGGACTATCAACACTTGTTTCCATCAAAACAAAATATCGAAATCAACTGGATGTCCAGCATGACATGCGTGTTTAATGACACTTTAATGTTCGTATTCAAGCCAAGCAACAACAGTCTCCAGACTGATTTCTCTTTGAAAGAATATAATTTAACTTTAACTTGCCTGCATTTTTAAGTGTATTGTTTTGTTACTTAACGCGTTAATAAAGAAGCACATATGTACGAGTGTATTACATCACAATTTTTTTTTTCATTTTGATACATGTATTTCAATATAATTGGTTTCCATCGTATTCCTACGTATTTTATTTTATGCATTTGAAAATATTATTTCATCAGACGGCCAAAATGGTCCATGACACAAAAAAGGTCAAGACCTGATTAAGATGCTTCAATGTCAATATAATTTTAAACTTGAAACATGTTTGTTTATTCATGATTACTTTCCGCTCTTATCATTAAACAGACAGACGTTGCTTTCTTACTACTTTACTGACTCAATTTTATTACAAAGAAACAGTTAAAGAGTATAGCTGCCGGCCGGTAGCTTACCCCTGAAGCTACACGGTCAATGTCCACACGGTAGGCCTGCCTCTTCCCC
>NW_019743148.1:1830979-1891561 GCF_002891405.2 Cryptotermes secundus | reverse complement strand
ACACAATCCTAATCTGGCTCTTGCCTGCTACCTGCTGGCCCCCCTCCACAGACCTTTCCCCTCTCTTCTCTGTTGATTTTCCATGTAGTCCACTCTCCCTCCGTTCTCGTTCTTCTATAGCTGGGTGTTTTTCGACTGGCGACTCAGTCTGCAGCCATCTGCTGAAACTGGTTCTTTGCTCGCGGATTTTTGTACCCTTAAGATGGAGGCGTTATCTTCCTCCGAAACGTCGGTTCACAAGATATACACGGTGCTACATCCCACAAGACGGCATTTTTTAAATTCCAAGAGTTTATTTGTTAATGCTGTCAAACCGATCTCGAGTCGAAACATATGTATAGAGAGGAAAGACAAGTCCTACATGTATTAATTTCGTGCGCATCGGGCATAGAACGCATAATGGAAGAGCAATTACGAAACAGTTTATGAAGTTAACTTATGAAAGGGCAGATACCAGATCCAATTTCGATATCAACCATGGAACACAAATCTTGACTTGACAGCTACTCAGCTGTTTAAGAAATTACCTGCCTTTAATGACACATTAAGGTGTGTTCACAAAAACCACTATGTCCTATTCTGAGCCAACTGAATCCAGTCCATAACTTCGCACTCTTTCACAGCCCGTCCTTATAACTAATTTCATAGATCAGAAATTTTCTTGCGTAGCTCATGGCATACTTTACGAAATCCCTTTAATTAATCTATTGTAAGTCAAATTACAAGCACGATAACGACAAACTGCCTTTCCAACTTACATGAATCTGCAGGACATGTCCTTCTTCATTCCGAATGAGCGTGGACAGATACAAATACAGTCATAAACCAGCCATGCCGTTAAATTTTCTTGGCGCAGATGAAATTAACGGCAACGGCAATCCTAATTATTAATTTACTTTCCTCATTTCGTTTTGACAAACAGCACCCTCCTACTGCAGTAGTGGAAATGATGCAATGGGCTCTTTCGTCAAATGAAAGTCACCTGTTCCAATGTTGGACTCTCTGAAAATAAACACTTTTACTGTTTTTCAATTAGGCTTAAAAAGCGCTGTGTTTACAATACAATATATGACAAAGTATCGGTCTCAACTGAGGTCATCAAGTGCTTTTAACTGACTGGTTATTACTGCAAAGTGTTTTAAATACGTCCATTTACTAGCGTTCCTGTCGTAGTTGTTGTATTATCAGCATCAAATCGTTATATCTACCACCACCATTACTGGCGCTGCTACTGCTGCTACCACCACTATCACCAGTAGCCAAATAGCAAAATAGCAAAGCATTTATGTACGGGTAAGAAGGATATAAGAGCCGCACCATAGCTCAAACGGTTAGTCGCTGGCTTCCTACCGAGGCGGCCCTGGTTCGATCCCGGGTCTGGTCAAGTGGGATTTGTGATGGACAAATTGGCGCTGGGGTAGGGTTTCTCCAAGTACTTCGGTTACCCCTGACAATCTTCATTCCACCAAATTCTCCATCATCATAATCACCCGGGGCAGGTACAATAGGCCAATCAGTGGCCGCCGTGCCGAGTGGACCCAACTGGACTCCGCCCCCCCCCACCACTAAGCGAAAAACAGGATATATGAAGAGTGGAAAACGGCAGCAGTCCCACGAGGAATCTATTAGGATATAGGACCTAAAGCATCGGATGGAAATCTATCAGAGTAACTTTCAAATGTCAAGTCAGCAGCGGTAACGCGTTTCGTCAACGACAGTGATACTTACAATACTTGTTATGTTCAGACAAAGGACGTCCTCAGACGGAAGGTACTAACCCGACATGGCGCAGATATTTGCCATGAAGGAATACCGCGCTCCTGGCTATAAAGATACCATCAAGTGGGGTACAGGGAGACTGATTTCTCGTTTGCTGCTGGAACTTCCCCCTGAACTCTCGGCACGCAGTATATGAGGTCCAGCACGGAATCGATCCTTCCAGCAGTTTTCTTTTATGTCAACGTGTACACATGCATATCGAGCTCGGAAGGTCTAGGGAACGAAAATACTTATACAAAGTCGAGATTAAGACCGCGCCATAACTCAAGTGGTTATCGCTGGCTTCCCACCGTGTCGGCCTGGGTCTGGTAATGCGGGATTTGTGGTGGACAAAGTGGCGCTGGGGCAGGGTTTCTCCGAGTACTTCAGTTTCCCCTACCAATCTTCATTCGACCAATTGCTGCACAATCACCCTCACCTATCATCTGGGGCTGGTACAATAGGCCAGAGGTGGCCGCAGTTCCAAGTGGACTCAGTCCCACCACATTATGGAAAGAAAAAAAATTCAGACTAAACTCCGCTTTGCTAACAGGCGTTACTTTAGAATCAGAATTATTGCTCCTCGATACTATGTGAATAGGTCAGTTTCACAGATTGAAATTAAAATTTCACGCACATCTATTATCATCTTCAGAGATCAGTCGGATAGATATATCTGGGTTATTTAACAGCGCTATATCAATTAGAGCGGTCCAGAGCTCGACATTATAATGATACGAATAAATACGGCCGGTTTATTCCCAGGAAAATGTCCGTCGGTCCCTACATTTGATGCACCCCACAGCCATTTTATTATTAGCTTATTTTTCGTTCTTAAAGAATAAGTAGGCTTATGAGATCACTATGTTATCTGTGTGTGTTTGTCCCAATTTAAACTTCTCAACCAGGTGACTGGTTTTCATAATTCTTCGTAATCACTACAATTAGCAACAACAATATAGTGGATGTGTAATATGGGCGTGGCACCAGAACCACTTCACTTCGGGCCAAGAACCCGTGTTTAGTAATAGATCTTCGAAAAATGTGTAACTGTTGATAAGCCCATTTTGTGGTAAAATGCAAAACATGACGTTCTCGCAGCGATGGTAATGCAGAAAGTCTTCTGGTATATAACGGACTATATGGCGAAAGAGCCCAACAAACAGAGCTCTTTCTACAACATCATAACGACTGCACGACCACTTTCTGAAGTTTCAGTTTAATGGAGATAAATAAAGAACCGACAGACGGGACAGCGCAGACGGTCTCGACAGCCGTGGGGTCGCAGTTCGAGTCCCGGTAGGGGCAAGATTTCCTCCACTCTATGTTGTCCAGACCGGTTCTCGGCCCTTCCCCCAGCCTCCTAACCGGGGGCTCTTCCCTGGGGGTAAAGCGGCCGGAGCCTCCAACTACTGCCCAGGTCAAAAATACGTGGATCTATACATTCACTCCCTTAAACGACTTCATCGAGTAGTGCTTAATTAGTTAATCACAGGGACACATTTACTTTATTTTACTTACTTTACTAAATATTGAATTACCGGAGCTCAGGGAGGCATATGGAAATTGGTAAGGAGTAAGGCCATAAACATATCTACACATTATATATGAAACACTGTTTGTAAATATGGAGATGGCGCGAAACTTTCGAGCTATACCCAACAACTTTCATGTGGACAGACTACGTTTAGTTCTCCGCAAAAAGTAAATAAATAAATAAATAAAATTAACAACAATAGTGATATGCAAGACCAGAAATCTACGTAAAAGAAAATAGCTGTAAAGGTCTACTCGGGACTCCATATTATTTTTTGACTTCATTTTATCCATCGATCGATTAGTTACACGTCACTTGGTCAATCCCTGTGGAAATCATTACAGCATACTGGATAAGAGGCGGCGTGAAAAGTTCCCTTAGGCTAAGTGAATTTTATTATGATGAAACGGGGGTAAACCTGAAATATATGGTACGACTATACCCAAAGACCTCCCTTGCGATATGCTAACGCTACGCTAAAGTTGGATAAATTATGACTATTTCCTTTCTTGCTCTCTGCACATTCATGGCGCTAGGGGCCGAACTGTAATCCCTCGAAGTACGATATGTGGGTCTGCACGGCTTCCCTCTACTCAGTGGCGCCCAAATGACTTACTCTGTGCTCAACCAGCTTAACAATATCAAATTTCGGTCACGAACAAATACATATAAAATTTTCATTCAGCCAGGGTTAATATTGATCTCGAAAAATACAAAACTCCATGTACGATCAACTTAACAAACAAACCGTAGTTATCATTAGTTTTCGCTCGCTAGAACGCTGGGATCGTGGGTTCGAATCCCACTCAAGGCATGGATGTCAATGTGCGTTTATTATATCTTTGTGTTGTTCTGCGTGTAAGTAGCGGCCTTGCGACGGGCTGATGACTATTCCAAAGAGTCATACCGACTGTGTATATATTAAGAAACCGAAAAAGAGGTCAAAGTCCACAGGAGCTGTGGAGCCGTAGAAGTTGCATCTCTTCTTAAGCACAAAGCTAAGGGGCGTGTACATTCTTAACGCCAACATTAAAGTTGAAACCAAACAAGAAAGACGGCGGACGTAAGATTCTATCGCGCAAAGGGTGGCAGAATCATAAGATGCGAAGTTGCGAGTTCGTAAAAATTAGATTTTTCGTGTATTTTGATGTCAAATATCGTGGAACTGACTGATTTATAGATTTCAATACAGATTTATATATATTTTTTTTCCTTGGCACTAGAGCCCCAGTGGGCCTAGGCATACCTCCATGAACTTCTCCGTTCACTTCGGTTTCTCTACATCTTACACGTTCGGTAGGACTCCTTCGGCGGGTGATCAGCTCGTCGTAAGGCCTCTACCTGTACACAGACACAGAAAAACGCGCACACACACAAACTAAACATCCATGTCCAGAGTGGGATTCGAACCCACGATCCCGGTTTCCAAACGAGCGAAGACAGTACATGCCTTAGACCGCTCGGCTACCGTGACAGGCACAGATTTATATTACTGTCATCAAATTACTTATTACATTGTATTTTATTCCAGTTATATTTCCTGTATCTAACAACACCTTCACAAAGTTAAGTCCAACATCACATACCTCAACAACGTGATGTTACAACAGTGCACTTGCAAGAGAACTGACTGCAAAGCCTGATGGTCTCTGATGGGTTTAATTCTCCCACCACGCAGCAGTCAAAGTTAAGGTGCAGATGCCGCCCTCTAACTTCACCGATTTTTAGCAGTGGTCAGCTTCAAGCTCTACCGGCTTCCTTCGAGAAAGAGTCTACACTTCCGCCATCTGAAATTTGATCAGAAATGCAGCCCCGCACTAAGAAGCAAGCGAAGTCCTAGCTTGTCTACACAGTCACGATTTCTGCACGAACACGCAGTCGTGACCTCAATGGTGTCCCCTTGGGGGTTGGCTGGTTCACATGACTCGGTAATAGAAGAAACTGCGGTATACCTGGCTGAAAACAAATAAGTCCGGGAAACCCCCAAGGAATCAATAAAACCTCAACTTCCAAACAAAAAAACCTGAGGTGTTGCAGTAACTCGGCCACGCATGTAGCCACGTGTGCCATCTTGATGTATCATTTATGGACAGCAGAACATTTCTCGAAAGAAAGAAAGAAAAAAAACACGGCGAGAGGTACGACTGCACGTTCTGACAGACTTAGGAAGCGTTCCTGCTGCCAGTTTCTCTGCATTATCGCCAGCTATCACCACCACCACCGCGATCGCTCCGTGAGACACAGCCATTTACAATGAACAATGCCGTTTTCTTGGATGTGGCGCGGTGTAGATATTGTGTTAACCGATGATTCGCAGGAACGTATCACCTCCATCTTCAGTGTAAAAAAATCCGCGAGCGAGGACCAGCGTGAGCAGGTGGCTAGTAGGATTTTTCTAACCTGAAGATGGAGAAAGTTTCTCAGAAACGTCGATGAACACAAGATCTACACGGCACCACATCCCAGAAGACGGCATTCTTCATAGTCACCGCCGTGAAAACCTCAAATCTTATAACCGTTTACAAATTTCACTTTTTTTCCGTACTCTTTGAGGTAGCGGTTTCAAAAATTTATATAACTGATCCCCCCCCCCACACTTAACTTTGTGTGTGTACATAGAACAGCTTCCTCTACTGTTGCGTAACCTAGCAACGGACTGTTTACCAAGAATCTGTCTTCGCTGGAACTTGTTTATCAACACGTTGCCTAGCAAAAGATGTACATGTAACAATATTAAATAAATGGTGCAGTAAACACAGCAAGGTCAATAAGGTTCCTTTTCAAACTGGCGAAAATAACTTCGCATCATAATTAAAGTAAATGTTAGTTGGCATGCATATTACACTTTTATGGCTTATTACATCTCCTTTGCAACCTGATTCGTCCGGAGAAATAATCCGATATTCTCCCTGTTTGTCCGTCTACACATATGCAAACCCGTAAAACTAACAACATTATGCCTCACCAAGTTCTCTGTTTGGAATATTAACGCTCTAATTGCTGTTTGTATATGTACAAGCTTGGGTTTTGTGAACACGAAATTAATAACGGAGCGAACTTCAACTAACTCGGCCTACGTTGGCCTGTAGTTACATTCTTCGGTCTGTGACAAAATAATCACATTTTGCGTAACACTACGCATTACAATCAAAAACCTACGACTGTAAACTAACATGGGTCTCCACGCATCTCAGAACAGTGACTACGAAATATGAGGCGGAGAACTAGGGGACGGAACTCTAAGACATTTTCTATGTAATCCAATTCAAATCTTCTCACATGATTTAAACAATAAGGGCTTCAGTAATCCTCCTTGATTTTATCAACCTAATAATATTTGGTGAGGGGGCACGCGGTAATGTACTTTGGTTGAGGCACTATGCTACAAGCCGAAATGTCGCGTTTTTTTTTTTTTTCAGTTTACCTAATCCTTCCAGAAGCACATCCCTGGAGTCGATTCAGCATCTAACAGAAATGAGTATCATGAATCTTCCTGGGGATAAAGGGCGGCCGGCGCGTAGGGCTGACCTTACCGCCATCTGTGAGCCGACTGTCTAGAGAAAATGTGGGAGCCTCGATGTCTCACAACCCTATAGGCCTTCACGGCCTGTTACAGGTATTTAACTTACATTATTTGGTGAACAAAATAAATTAAGAAGCTCCTCATTATGTATTCGCTTAGTGGGGGGTGCAGTCAACTGGGTCAACTCGACACGACGGCCACTGATTGGTCTATTGTAGCCTGCCCCGGGTGATTATGATGATGGAGAATTTGGTGGAATGAAGATTGGCAAGGGAAACCGAAGTGCTCGCAGAAAACCCGCCCCAGCGCCACTTTGTACACCATAAATCTCACTTGACCAGACCCGAGATCGAACCCGGGCCGCCGCGGTGGGAAGCCAGCGACTAACCGCTTGAGCTACGTCGCGGCCTTGTCGTTAAGTAACTCTCTCCATTACGTGATTATTTCCCCTCTCTTAGACCAAATAATCTCGACAACGGCTTATTCTCACGCACCTGCTCTTCACTGTGAATAAAAAAATCACATACCCACATAAAACAAGTAAAATTATAGTTATGTATTGTATATTATTATCTTTAGTTTTCAAACAAAAATACAAAAACAAGATCGATTCGAAGTACACGGTATCGATTACCATTTTGAAACATGAATTTCTTCTACACAATTTTTAAAAATTCAGTTAATATCTTGCAGAAAACATGTTGCGTGTCCACTACATAGATGGCTTGGATAAAGCAGCTTAGGGAAATAATCAATATTTATTCCGAGAATCATACGAAATAAATAAAAATACACTATGTGGGATAAACGTAGTTATTTTCAATGTTAAGCAGGTGGTATATATTAACACCGTGCTTTAATGGATTAATACAGCATAGTTCCAGCTGGGCCACTTAAGCAATTGGAAGTGTTAGGAGAAATCAACTACCACGTACAGACTAACGATGGCCAACTTCTGTTCACCTTTTCTAACGCTGTGTTAAATACAATACACGACAAGTGAACTATCTGCTTTCAGCCCCTTGATGTTCTTAAATTTCTCTTACAAATCCAATTTATTTGTGGGGTGTTTCAAACTTCTTCGTGTCCTGGAGTAATTTCTCCCTTGTTTGTGGTGTCATAGGACCGCCTCTGTGGTCTGGTCGTCAGAGTTCCTGGCTACAGATCTAGATGTCCGGGTTCGATTCCCGGCGAAACAGTTTCTGAGAAGTAGTGGGTCTGGAATGGGGATCACTCAGCCACGTGAAGATAACTGATGAGCTATTTCAGGGAAATAACGGCTCCAGTCTAGAAATTAACAGCCATGGGTATTCGCTGCGCTGACCACGCGACACCCTCTATCCGCTAAAGTTGGCACTAACTTCGCCGACAAGCGGCGGTCGCTCGGTCGGTATAGTTCGCTTGCGGACTCAAACAACGGAGTTTTTATGCTGTCATATACTGATTCCATACTCAAGTGTTCCCCTTCCCGGAATCTACCTCACCGACTTCACCTAACCTACTGCTTATTTACCTACCTGGAAGCCGCAGTGCGACACCTATACATTTGTTGAGCTGCAACTTACCGCATTTTTTTAAATAGGGTATATAAGTCCTTCTTCCCACTGTTCAGGAATAACTTCATCCTTCTATTCTTGTACTGGATCTCATAATTATTCTTGTCTCAGGGCACAGTTCATAAAATACGATCCACGGTTATTCTGTATCTAGATACTTAAGTATTCTACCGTCATTGAAGGAGAAACAGAGGCTGCTTAGTTTTTACTACCACAAGTTATAACACACTCACAATAAAGCTGCCCTGAGGACAATAAAGCATGTCACATTTCCATTTCATGGGTCCTTCAAAATTCGTAGAATGGGAGAAACACGCTGGAACCATTTTCACGCGTGCACATATCCTGATCCCACTAACAGAGATTAAACTACATTTTACGACCAAAGACTGCATATAGCCATAAAAGAAGTTACAACAAGATGACAGTAAAACATCAGACCACAAATAATAATAACAATTTGTGATTGGATAATGGATATAAAATTCTGATTAGATTTATAAACACTGTGGGGTACGCATGAATCATGAAATATCAGGCTATGACGACGGAGTAAAATTTAGACTGCAGTCACGTGGGCTGTGCCTTGCATCCACCGCCTTCAGGATCGACGATGGAGGCAGGTTCCTCTGAAACGTTGGTAACCATCTACAACACATACTAAATCGAAATAACTTCGGCCTCCAAATGAAGAGTCAGTTAATTCTATTGTAGTTTCAGAAGACATACCAGAATTTAATAAGAATTCTAGCTTCTGGGATATAACGCTGAGTACTTCGTTGAAAATTAACCGACGTTTCGGAGGAACGTGTCGCTTCCGTCTTCAGGGCTAAACAATAAGCCAAGCAAGAAGCCAGCATGAAGCAGTTTTAATATGTTAAGTCAAATCCTATAGATAATAAGAATTGGACTTATCATACTAACACACTACATAGAGACATAGAATACTGGATGATATTTCAGAGGCAGTGTGAAACATTAACGGTTTCCATGGATACTACTTGATATTTAACTAGCCCGCATTTATTTTCAGAGAGAGATCAGGCCTATATTTCCTGTCGTACATTTTAATACTATTACGATACAGGAAAATGAAAACATCTTTCACCAACAACCGCTGTCATCATTTGGGTTAAAGTCAGGTGATGTTAACAAAAGTAAAATGAGATAACACTTAATAATTCCACTGCACCGGAGATACAGGAATTCGGAAAATTGGGCCGCGCCATAGCTCAAGCGGTCAGTCGCTGGCTTCCCACCGCGACGGCCCGGGTTCGATCCCGGGTCTGGTCAAGTGGGATTTGTGGTCGACAAAGTGGCGCTGGGGCGGGTTTTCTCCAAGTACTTCGGTTTCCCCTGCCAATCTTCATTCCATCAATTGCTCCACAGTCACCCTCACCTATCATCTGGGGCTGGTACAGTAGGCCAGAAGTGGCCGCAGTACAAGGGACTTAGTCCCAACCCACTAGCAATAAAAAAAAAACATTCGGAAAATTCTGAGTCCACAAATATATGCTCAACATTCGACATACACACTTTCCTGACAGATAATTGTGTCCCTTTGCGAATGTCATTATGTTGATGTCACACAGTGATAGCTGAGCTTCAAAACCACTAATCAGAATAATCAATTCCGTAATTTCGACAACGGTTACAATAATGCGGATCGTTTACTCCGTTCCACCTATTTACTCAGCTCTTACCCGTGGTACAGTGACGCCACTGCTGTCTCACGATCGCTGACATGAAATATAACGGGAAGTGCTTATTCCGATCAATTGGCCGTGCATACACAGATGGTTACTCGCCGGCTCCACGCCGCGGCGGCCCAAGTTCAGGTCATGTCGGATTTTTGCACTACGGTAGGTTTTCTCCGAGTACTTTGGTTTCCCCTGCCAATTCTCATTCCACCGACTGATCCACATTCATCATCATTTATCATTCGAGGCTGGTAAAATAGGCCAATTAGTGGCCGACGTACCAAGTGGGCTCAGTCTCACCCACTCCAAGAAAAACACACTCCATGGTTCCAGTCCGCAAGCGAACTATACCGACCGAGCGACCGCAGCTTGTCGGCGAAGTCGGTGCGAACTTTAGCGTATAGAGGGTGTTGCGTGGTCAGGGCAACGAATCCCCACGGCCGTTAATTTCGGTTTTCTAGACCGGAGCCGTTATTTCCTTCAAACAGCTCCTCAGTTATCCTCACGAGACTGAGTGTACCCCGTTCCAGACTCAGTACTCCTCACAAAATCTGGTAGCGCCGTGAATCGAACTCGGACCTCTGGATCTGTAGCCAGGAACTCTGACCGCTAGACCACAGACGCGGTCCCCAAGAAACTAAAAGAGATAAGTAAACTATTCCACTCAGCATTCCAGAGACAGCCGCTGTTTCTACCGCTGTACGTACTGCTAGCAGCTGTACACTCCTGATACGGGGCAATATCATGGTGCGTTACGTGAGCAGACTTCACGAAAATAAAGTGTTATCTTGCACTTCAAATGTCTCCTACATCTCCCAGTGAACATACTAGGAAAACTAACACACGCTTCACACCAGAAGCAACAAAACAAAACCTAAGCCGACAGGGAACCAGTGGCTTCCGATCTATTTCTAATATGGAGAAACGGGCTCTAAATTATGCAAAAACAGAACTCAGTTTCCGTGGAATGAAGGTACAACAAGATAGATGAACCAAAAGTACGTATCTGCGTCTGTAGCTTCTTTAACAACGCGCTCAGCAATGCTGGCCATAAGGCATCGTCTCACTGGATCATTGGTGTCGCGGCCAGCATCCGAACTAGCGTCATCGCCTGGGCCCGGAAAGTACGAAGAGTACGTGGATGTACTGAAGTTCTGTGCCGCAGATCACCGAAACTCGGTTTCCAACAGACTTCGATAGGATGTCCGGACCGAACGAGCGAACAGAGCACCAAGATGAGCCTCAGGCTAATTCTCTCTCCTCTATGGCTCTAGAGCCTTTTGGGCCTTGGCCGCTTTTTCAGTTTCTTAATCCTATACAAAGTCGGTATGAGTCCTTGGAAGGGGGATGAGCCATTCGCAAGGCCGCTACCTACACCCAGATCCACATGCCTCGAGTGGGATTCGAATCCAAGAGTGGACGAAGATGGTTCATGCCTCAGACCACGCGGCCACTGTGATAGGCCACGCTAATACTGGGCCGAACGTTATAACATGGAGTATTTTTACGCAGACAGACTTCACATCGGGGCAATGTTTATTCTTTTGCAGTAGCTGCGGCTTATGCCCCCAGCTTCTGCCTGCTAGCACATTTCAGATGCCACCTCAGTGACAATGTTCACACAATATTTGCTTCGTAATGGAGTGAAGAAAACATAATTAAACGTTATTAACGACTATTTTATGGGGAAACGATTGTTTTGTACAGTTCTTCTCGGACGGTCTACAATCCATGACACAAACCTAGCATCAGTAATCAAATAAGGTAAAGCTAATTATGATATGATGTTCCACACAAAGATTGACACTGCGTGACCAAGCTGGTTAGTGTAGCGGTAACTCTTTAGACTTGTATTTGGGAGGTGCTAGGCTTGAATCTCAGTTGAGGGGTTTAGTGGTTTTCCTCAGTCTCTCAAGGAAATGCCCACAGATTATCTTTATTAGGCCAAGACCGCTCCTTTCAAATTCCATCATTCCTCATTCACCTTACCATTCCATGCTATACAGTCTGGACGGTAACAGGGTCGTCGTAACATCGACCACCACAGAGAGACTGGGTGGAAATACTGACACATCGTTACTCCAATATTATCCGAGAAAAAGTGTTATGGAATAATTCCTCACAAATGATTGAAATCATGTGACGAGTTTAGTTATAAATTAATTATTATTAATGTTAGTGATATTTCTTCCGGTCTAGAAAACCGAAATTAACGGTCGTCGGAATTCGTTGCGCTGACCATGCGACACCTTCTATCCGCTAAAGTTGGTATTAACTTCGCCGACAAGCGGCGGTCGCTCGATCGGTATAGTTCGCTTGCGGACTCAAACCACGGAGTTTGTTTTGTTTCTCTGTGTGCAATTCCCACTACCACATATACTATATTATATTTAAGCATCCTGTTGCACTCTACACGATAAATGATACAAACTCCGTCCTAAGTGCAAACAATATACATTTATATGTCTTTGATCTTGTTCTTTCTACACTACATGTTTCGGCCTCTATCGGCCATCATCAGGTGTATACTCTTAACGTTGCTGCCACACTGAACCCAGTCTAAAACTTAACATTTAAAAACACAATGTCACGTTCTTCGTATTATCAACATCTACATCGTTGATATGTGTCTGGTATGTAGATTATGTTGCACACGTCAAACCCGATATTCTTGTAGTATATACTATGTGCTTGAAGTTTGGCAGAAATAACCTCAAAGTTTCGTACCGTGAACATATTAATATTACGTAACGACACTGTTTAAACAACTGTAAATACAAAATCTGTAGGGACATTTAAAAAAGATAAAGCTATCCCTGCAACACGCCGTGGAGGCCCATGGCCCACGAGGTTGCGAGACGTAGAGGGTCCCACATTATCTAGACAATCAGCTCACAGATGGCGGTAAGGACGGCCGCCCTTAACCCCCCAGAAAGATCGCAGGTACTCATTCTTGTTAAGAGGCTGAGTCCACCCCCAGGGCCATAGTGCAGCTAAAAGGATTAGGTCAATTGAAAAAAATCAACTTCATCGGGACTTGAACCCGCGACCTTCCGGCTTGTAGCATAATGCCTGAACCAACTACGCTATCGCGTGCCCCTTATGAGGACCTTTATGAAAGAACATTAAACACAAATGAACTGATGACAGAGGAAAAGCCTTTTTGGAGGGGGAAGGGGGATTAGGGACAGATGAGGTAACCATTCTCTAGTAGGCTGCGTTAGGTTCTGGTGCTCGCGTGTCGACATTGCAGTTCTGACGGAAAAGTTGCCGCCAACTTGTGAAATGTCCCTCGTTGCGAGACCATGTATCACTTATAGATGAAAATGTGCCGTATCTGGGCTCCGATTCTAATTTCTGGCACGAAAGGTTACAACATGTACACACGCGCACGTGCGTGAGTAGGTTTCCTTTAATAACTCGTTCGGGGAAGGTCATTTTAGATTCACATGAAGTGACAGTATCCGACAACTCGGGCGGATTTGCTGGACTACGCGACATCTAGAGGTTCGTAAATTAAATTACCCCCCGCAACTTATACAGCTAACCACATATAATTCTAAAACATATCGAATACTGTACGAGCGAAAACTATGCACAGCAATTGTTCAAGGACACTCAAATAAAGCAGCTGGTTAACCTAGACTCTGATACAATTACATAAGCATAACAGCATTCAAGACAAGATGTCTGCGACATGACACAAAGAAATGAGCACAGTTGAAACGAATAAGATTATGAAAACTGCCGCACACCGGTCTGAGTCATGGTGCTGACGTCAGTTTCATGCTGACGAATCACGAATGAAGCAAGACTGCGTCTTTTGTCTCATGTCTTGATGCTTGTCTTCACGCAGTTGGTGTGCGGCCGCCTTTACAGTGAGCAGTAAAGTCCTTCAGAACTACCTGTACCCCTGAGGATGACCGGTTAAGTAGAAACATGTAGTGACAATAAAGAGAAAACGGTGAGAGAATATTAACTGACCTTGCACACAGACGGCAAAAAACGGAACGCAACTATGTCTACATTAATGATTTATAGACTATTTAAAGCTATTTATAATAACTGGATGAGTTATATTAACAGATAAAGCAAAAACAAATTCCATCGAAATGTTAGTATCCACATTCAAGGCTACACAGGATCGCAATCCAGAAAACCACAGCCTGGACTCTCACGGCCGCGACAAATTGTAACGGAATCGAAACACGTGAGCAGAACACCAAGCGTTGCCGTTTCCTCACAAATGCTCTGCTCCATTCAGTAACATGTGTCCAACTCAGGCTGATAACTAGGGCCCGGATTTTGATGACATGTCATCTTTTTTTCTTTATGTAGTAAACGTTGCTTTTAAGTACTAAAGCCCCGATTATGAACCTCTGGTTATAAAAATGTGAATTTTATTGTGCATTTTTTGTCATATTTTGTATGTTTTAAGTTTTAGGTCACTTTTACACGTTTTTACGTCATTTTTCGTCATTTTTTCACGTTTTACATCAATTTTGGTTATCTTTCACGTTTTTTAATAATTGACATTCATTGATCAAACTGAAGATATTTGATTCGTGAGGTAGAAATCTATGTTCTTCAAGTAAATTTTGTTTTGTATCTCTAGCCTCTGTCGCTAAATATAATAGATTTGTTTGTGAGAGAGCACATTATATTTCTTTCTAAGCCGCCAGAGATGCCGTTACTGTCCCGCGCCGCTCTCTAAGCCACCGCTGTCATAAACTCATAAAATTGATGCCTGAGAAATGCAGAGGGATAGGTTTAAAGAGATGTCCGGGTGTCATAAAATCAAGAAATTGGAAACTAATTTACACAGTCCAAATCTACCTGATTTTAAGAAAATTTGGAAATTAGTTTTAAGGTCATTTTTTAAATATTTTTTGGTCATTTTATAGATCATTTTTCAGATATTTTTAGGTCATCAAAATCCGGGCCCTGCTGATAACAATTCTCGGAAATTGCGGTTGCGTTGCGGTTGCCAGTTTCCTTGGTGTGCCCTTGCCCTTACAGAGTTGCTTCAGACACTTCCAGAACTATCTGCTTGTTGAAATTATACTGACTGGTTTTAACCCTCAAAGCCTTCCCGATAAACTCACGACTGAAATAAGAGTGGAAGACAGAACCTCCTCCAACAGCCACCACAGGAAATGACCTGACGTTTTCGTGTGACATAGAAAAGGCAGAACTTCCTCTAATGTTACGAGCAAGTGAAGAGATTTTCGCAAAACTGACATATACGTCGTATGACATGTTACTGAGAATCGCTTGATGCATTAGCAGTGCCGTGATAAGGTAATGCGGACATAGAAATAACAGGCCGTGGAGGCCCGTAAGGTTGTGAGAGTTTCAGGCTCCCACAACTTCTAGACAATCGGTTCACAGATGGCAGTAAGGTTATCAGCCTTAAGCGCCGCCGCCTTTCCTTTTTCCTTGGCACTACAGCCCCAGTGGGCCTAGGCCTACCTCCATGAACTTCTCCGTTCACTTCGGTTTTTCTAGATCTTACACATTCGGTAGGACTCCTTGGACGGGTGATCAGCTCGTCGCAAGGCCTCTACCTGTACACAAACACAGAAAAACCCACACAAACATCCATGCCCTGACTGGGATTCGAACCCACGATCCCGGCTTCAGAGCGAGCGAAGACAGTGCATGCCCGGCCGCCCTTTACGCCCCAGGAATTTTCCTGATACTAATCTCTGTTAGAGGCTGAGTCGATCCCATGGCTATGGTGCAGCTGGAAGGATTAGGTAAATTGAAAAAAAAATCCACCTAATCGGGACTCGAACCCGCGACCTTCCGGCTTGTAGCACAGTACGTTAACCAACTACACTAACGCGTACCCCACGGAGATATACAAGAGGGAATCTACAACCATTCACAATATAACATATAGTACTTCAGAACAAGCTATTTGTGAAATATGGTAATTGGTGCAAGAAATTCTGCGTAATGAATAAGATACGGTTCAGCATCTAACATAAAAATCAACGTCCGAAGACGATCCCAGTTTACTTGAGCAGGCTTAACATCAACACAGCTAATCCTCTACCTTAAGGCTGTTTCACTCACATCTCTCTTCGTGCGATTTCGTTCCCCAACAAGTTGCCCCACAAAAAATACTGTTTCTATGGAAACTGATCACCAATACCACGAAGCAGTCCCTCTTTAGAGGCCAACAGCAGCTCAGTCGGTCAACAATTTCACAGAACACGTGTTCACATGAACCTAACATAAGAAAGTTGAATGCAGTCCACAAACTCATACACCCTGAGTTTAATATGGGCATCCCTCGATTTATGTGATAGTTCTGATACAAAAATGAGATGCAGGGGGTGCAACTGCATAAATCGGCCATAATTTTTCCTTCTCCCTTCATATTCATCCTCCGAATCCACACAGTAATGTACTCACCCTTCTGCTTGCCTCTCTCGATTGGTTGGGAAACAATTCGCATTAAGGCCAGCTCCATTAATTGAAACTGGTCTAATAATCTGATTGTTATCTAATTTTGTGAGCTCGGATATGACGAACAGTACCTGTATTACTCTCCCAGCTTACGCCTAGCTTCAGTTTTCATACTACAATTTTGCATTCCTCAAATTTCACATGTCTTTACATGTCCCGCCCAACTCACAGGCTTTGATCTCCGTAACATCATTTGGCGAAAAGCATTATTTCCGAAGTATCTCCATCCTGCTTTCACTTACTCTCTCTTTTTTTCCCCTTCGCACTACAGCCCCAGTGGGCCTAGGCCTACCTCCCTGAACTTCTCCGTCACTAGAATTCTCTCTCTCTCTCTCCTTGGCACTACAGCCCCAGTGGGCCTAGGCCTACCTCCAGGAAGACAGTGCATGCATTAGAACGTTAGGCTACCGTGACCGGCTCATCACAGATATTTGCCTAGAAATATAAAAGCAGAAAGGTTAGCAATGTTCAAAATATGTACGCAGAGAAATATACAGTGAACGAAAGAAACGCATACACTTACGAAGTAAAATAATAAATCGCTCCACTATACTGGAACCTGAAGATGCGGATGCAAGCAGAGTGTAGTGTTTGTCTTCACTTTGGCACTGTCTCTACAGTATGCGACAAACATGTGTACATACTATGTAGACTATATGCATGTAGCTACGTATTGTTAACGTATTTTAACAACGCGTTGCCATGCAACAGCGCTGTAAACACGGTTCAACATGCAACAATAGACGAGGCTGTTTTCTAAGTCGTCCGCGCCACGCCCAGGGCTGTTAATGGTCCAATCAACTCGCAGTGTGACACGTAACAGTATAAACAAACGTAGCATCATAAATATAGCCAACTAGACAGACGGTGGTGTGTGTATGTGAATTATTTGACGACGATGCCAGGCATCGGATGGTGGGCTGACTGATGAATGATTTGAGAAAGATTCTGCAGGAAGGTGCTGTGTTCTAACCGAGGCACTATCCTCAGGTGGGATAGCAGGTGTCCCGGATGAAATTCGAACCCAACTTCTCCCGTACACATGTCTAGAAATAGACAAACCTGCTCGGTGATAAGTAGACGGACAGGCAGAGAGAGAGATAGGGGGATAGAGCTGTTCAATCAGTAAAGTGACTACGGGCTGAATAGTCACAGTTCTACTCTCGGCAAAGACAGGTTATGTTTCTCTTCGGCACAAAGTCAAGATCAACTACAAAGGCAAGCTCTTATCTAATGGACAGCGCTACAGAAGCGACAGGCCAACCACTCACCTGCAGCCAGTCCTGAGTCTAAAATTACTTCCATGTCCCTATACAACTTCTTCGCGTGATGCTTGGACAAGGAAATAACTGTGCTTGAAGAAAATAAAAAATGAAATTTAGCAGGCCCATCGTTCGACAGTCAGACTTTATACTCGCAACAGGCGAGGAGCTTTGGAGAAGCACTTACAGAATTACATATAATATTGTAACGGATTGGATCAACGCGTTGCCAGGCATCAGTTCTGTAAATGCGGTCCAACACGCAACAACACAGGAAGCTGTGTTTTCTGTAGATTCGAGGGACGTGCCAATAGACTTGGTGAATAACGATCACGTGATTTGTTTACTGTAGATCCATGTCGGTTCCGCGGCTATATATGTAAGAGTGACAGAATTCCTTCAAGGCAGTTATGACTTACTAGTCAGTCGTAAGCTGGAGGAGTGAATCCAGAAGAATTTTTAGTTCAGTGGTTCCAGAGTCATTGAAGATGAAATAGCAAGAAAACTTCAGTGATTTGAAGCGATAATTTCTGTGTTGAGATCCGTTGCTAGAGGACTAGTGCGTGTGCAACGGTGGACTTGAAAGTGTGTAAATAGCGACAGCGTTATAGGCAATTACGTGTAATTACATGTGGTGTGTATCAGGCGTAAATAAACCCGTTCATCTAATCCAGAACCCGCGTTATTAGTCACTAATACATGTGACAATATCATGGAACGCATACGGTTTCGTTTGAACCACAGACTTATACAAGATGAATACAATTTTATTCCTCTTCAGAACTATCTTTTACTTAAGAGTAGGCATAGAGTTACTCCCTTCATCCCCTTTTATGATTTGGGGCACTCAGTTCCGGCAATACTGAAAATTACTTGTTCAAACCAGTTCAGAACTGCATTACATGGGATATAATGAAGAAACAATAACTACCATCCCGCTAGTCATTTGTAATTTGGGTGGGTGAGGGGCACACCGTCAAGCTTAATTATGCACAACGGACACACACATAATGGAAATAATTTCGTTTCAACATTAAATGAGTTTGGTTGTGACGCTTATGAATTCATGTAGTCTTGTTCACGGCACATTCCACAAGTTCGCCGTGTATTATTGCGATAACCTACCCTAAAATAAACATACAGCAAGCCACTGTAGGCGGCTGCTGATTGGCACAAAATAAGTTACGTGACATACATGTTTCCCCAGCGTCTATTTGGCTCGTGTCCGGGGTTCGTTCTACATTGAATAGAGTACTGTCACTGTCTGTACAACTTACGCAACGCTTCTTTCTTTAATCAAAGTTATTTTACTTGATCAAATACGTTTTGTATGACGACATAACAAAAAGAAATGTGAACTGCAAGACGTTTATGATATTATCTAAATGAAATTAAAATGTTATAGGAGACAGAATCCTGAATTCGGCAACTCCTTTACCACATCAAGCCGTGAGATTTGAAGTGTAGGAGAATCATATATAAAACTAAGTAAAGTAAAGCTATCCCTGTACCAGGCCCTGAAGGCCCATAGGGTTCTGAGACGCTGACAGTTCCACATTATCTAGACAATCGGTTCAAAGATGGCGGTAAGGTTGTCAGCCTTAGGCGCCGGCCGCGCTTTACTCCCCAGGAAAATTATTTCATTAATTCCTGGTACTCATTTCTGTTGGAGGCCGAGTCGAGCCCAGGACCATAGTGCGGCTGGAAGGATTAGGTCAATTGAAAAAAAATTCAATGACCTCATCGGGACTTGAACCCGCGACCTTCCGGCCTGTAGCATATTGTCTCAACCAACTATGTTACCGCGTGCCCTCGAACTATACATATGAATAATTCAGTGACATGCTCCATGATCAACCACTAGTCGAATTAGAAATTCCATAAGAATTACACTTTCGGGGGGAAGGGGGAAGTTACTGTTTAATTTAAACGAATATCAGCCTATTAATCGACTCAGCAGTGGACCAACGTGACAAATAGACACTAATTTAGTATCTCTGAGGCACTTTCGTGTAAAGCAATTCCTATAATTATCATAACACTGCAATGAACAAAATGTTTTCAAATAAGTTAGTTCTTTTGTGGCAAACTTTCACTTATCAAAATGATTTTGGCACTGGCTATGCCGAATGGAAAGCTATACAAATCTTTAAGAACAGAATATCCCAAAACAAACGTTTCCTTCTTGGCACAAGTAATGTACTAAGCTCTACCAAAGATACAATACTATTCTCATCAGATTCAAGATATATAAATCTTGGCCATGCGATTTTATTGCAGAGGTAATGTATATGTAGACACACTTGAGGTAATGCAGACGTTGCTTCCTTCCACGTGCAGAGTTTTCAGAAATTCAGTGTGACAGTTCACTTTCATAACTGAAGGACACCCTTGTTATTAAGGAACAAAACAGACCATTAGTATGAATAACGACTTTGGTATGAAGAGTTTCATTTCTGGGACATAACGCAGTGCAGTTCAATGAAAGTGAACCGACTATACGGCCCTATATCCCAAACGACTGAACTTTATAACAACCGCTGTGAGAATTACAAATTTCACATTATAGCGCATTCAACAATAGCCATCTAACCTCTGGAAGAGGATCCTACTACAGAAGCTGACAGAAATGTCTTTCCTTTTATCATGAAACTTGAAGGTTTCATAAGAACGCCAGCAAATCCTGTCTATTGCCAGCTGAATTCAATCCATCATGCCCTAACATCCTTTCTAAGATACATATTAATACAATTAATTGTATTATCTTACTATCTACATATGGAGCCGTGGTAGCGTAGTCGGTATAGCGACCGGCTACGAGCTGTACGACTGAAAGGTAGGAGTTCGGAAGGGGCAAGACTTTTCTCTTCTCCAAATCGTCCAGACCTGCTCTGGGGTCCACCCAACCTCCAACCTCCTATCCAATGGGTACCGGGGGCTCTTTCGCTGGGGGTAAAGCCCCCCCCCCATCTATCCGGTCACGGTAACCGAGCGGTGTAAGACATGTACTGTCTTCGCTCGCTTGGAAACCGGGATCGTGGGTTTGAATCCCACTCAGGGCATGGACGTTTAGTTTGTGTGTGCGTTTTTCTGTGTTTGTGTACAGGAAGAGGCCTTGCGACGAGCTGATCACCCGCCCAAGGAGTCCTACCGAATGTGTAAGACTTAGAAAAATCGAAGGGAACGGAGAAGTTCATGGAGGTAGGGCTAGGCCCACTGGGGCTGTAGTGCCAAGGGGGGAAAAAACCCCCTCCATCTAGTGCCCCAATGAGCACAGGGACACCTTTTACCATCTACAAATAAGTGCCCGTTGATTCAATTCTTTGGACTAGAACTATGTACGCACTTCTCATATCGAACACGTTTTCTACACGTCCCGCGTGTCTTATTCTCCTGAAATCGACCTCCCTAATATCTGGTGAAAGAAGCTCCTCGTGGTGCTATTGCGCCATCCTTCTTTCTCTTTCTTACTTCTAAATATACTCCCAATCAGCCTGCTTCCACATGCCGCCAATCTACGTGACCAAATAAACAACAACGACTAACCACATTACCGTAAGCGCGATATGTTTATTTTTAATTCTACGCACAAATCCATACCATTTGTACAGTGCGAACAAAGCATAAATGTGAGCTTATCTTAGAGAAGTTAACCATAAATCCTGACACGAACTGCGATCCTTCATCAGACGTTTCGCTGTGACTTGAGACAGTCAGCATAGCCAGGGATCAATGCCCCGCGGGGAAAAGGATTTCTCTCGTTGCAACTACATTCAGACAGGCTGTGGGGCCCGCCCAACATATCACAGGCAGCAAAAAGGGGACTGATCGCTCCCCTGCATACGGTTAGACGAGGAGCTTCACCTCCGTTCTCCCTATATGCCTCCATGTTACGGTGCTTAGACGTATGGTAAACTTGTATTTTTGTTTTCATTTACTATTTAAATGAAAAGGGAGCAATCTCAGAATTAACATTTGGAAGCCTGATATATTTAAGAATAGAGTTCCCATCTCACAGACAATTCAATGAGTTTTCATTATAGAGACTAACCAGTTAATGCCCTTTCACTCACTCACTCACTCACTCACTCATGGAGCTGAGCCCTTTTGGAGGAGGCGCCAATTCTGCAGCTACTCAAGAATTTCCCAGCATTTTATGGAACCCGAAGGTTCATTACCGTGTTCACAAGAGCCCTCCACTGGTCCCTATCATGAGCCAGATGAATCCAATCCATAACATCCCATCCTATCTAAGATCCATTCTAATAATGTTCACCCACCTACGCCTTGGTCTTCCCTCTGGTGTCTTTCCTTCTGGCTTTCCCACCAATATTCTATACGCATTCCTCGTCTCCATTCGTGCTACATGACCTGCCCACCTCATCCTCCTCGACTTGATCATTCTAATTGTACTTGGAGAAGAGTTCAAGTTATGAAGCTCCTCATTTTGCAGTTTTCCCCAACTTCCTGTCACTTCATCTCTTTTCGGGCCAAATATTCTCCTCAACACCCTGTTCTCACACACCCTCAGTCTATGTTCCTCCCTTAATGTCAGAGACCAAGTTTCACACCCATACAGAACCACAGGTAAAATGATAGTTTTGTATATTTTAATTTTTGTTTTTAGACAGCGGACGAGAGGGCAAATGATTCTTGACTGAATGGTAGCAAGCATTACCCGAGTTCAATCTCCTCTTAATTTCCTCCTGAATCACGTTTCGATCTGTTATCGTTGTTCCCAAATATCTGAAGTGTGCACATTTTCAAAACATCTGGTACCTGCCTTTATGTCATGATTCTGCCCTGCGTTTTAGTGACGAGACAGCAACATATACTTAGTTTTCTCTGTGTTTACTTTTAGACCAACCTCTTTACTTGCGTCAATTAGAGTTTATCGCAAAAATAGGTACGTTCTATAGACAAAATGCAAGAGTTTCTTAAAAGTTAAAGCACCTGCACATATAGTAAGAGTTGTGTCTTAAACAGTTAATACTAGCAAGAACGCCTATAATATTATATTAAATTTAGATATGGTATAGAAATAAGCGACAACTCCTTAATATCCTTTTTCCCCCATAATTTCTGAACACAACACACGCCTCCAGTCGTGCACTACTGCGTTCTCTTAATGGATATACAGTGTATTCATTAACCATGACCTTCATATTTGAACCACTGCACTTACAGTCATGGCACTGTGATCATTATGGTCTGTGTCATGCTAGTTAATAAAGACTGTTTCATGTTTCAAAGTTTCTCCACATTTGCCATGTGAAGCTGAACAACCATGCAAATCGACTCGTATTATAGAGGTTACAAACGTGCAGAACCTACTTCCACGTCTCGTGTGGTACTTGGGCACAGGAACGAGGACAGAAGTTGAGACGATTAACCGAATGTGTCACTATGTACCCACAGGGAGATGACTAGAATATTCTTTAAGTTAAACTCAATTGGGCGGCTAGAGGAAGATCACTAAATCAGTACAGAGGCACTGGGACTTTCTCTGCGACATTCAGCGCACTATGCCTTCGGTCGCTTTGTTCAGTGCTGCTGCCAAGATGTCGGCATTCTTAGTTGTCTTCTTTGTTATTTACTGATACTATTATAATGTACTGCCGATCACAGTGGCCGCATATTCTAAGGCATGAACTGTCTTCGCTCGCTTGAACGCTGGGATCGTGGCTTCGAATCCCACTCAAGACATGGATGTGTGTAGAGACGGGCTGATCCCCCGTCCAAGGAGTCTTACCGTTTGTGTAAAAAGACTACGAATCTGAACAAGAGGCCAGGGCCCAATGAAGGGCCGTAGAACCATTGATGAATGAATGAATTATCAAGGAATGGCATACGAAGGCTTCATGCCTTCTACTCTTCACTGAACATTATGTGGGAAATCAAACCAAAGACATTCAGATGGGCATAAGAGATGCGCATTCTCTCTCATTTGTACTAAATTCATAGGAGCCGGGATAGCGCTGTCGGTACAGAGACTAGCTACGGGTTGAACGACCGAGGGGTCGGAGTTCGCGTTCCGGTAGGGTCAAGAATTATATCTTCTCCACGTCGTCCAGACCGGCTCTGGGGCCAACCCAGGTCCTATCCAATGGGTACCGGGGGCTATTTGCCCGGGAGTAAAGTGACCACTCGCCTCCAACTAGTGTCGAGGTCAAGAAACTGTGGATCTATACATCCACTCCTCCATACTTCATGGCGTAGTCCTTAATTAGTCGGGCACAGGGATAACTTTACCTGTCTACATTCATCCAAATATCCTTTCTTCAGTCACAAACACTACTAGTAAGCTAATTTAGGTTTGCCACAGGACAGTGAATTAAGATACAGCTAACATCAGTTGTTCTAATTGGTGTATCACTTCTTCGGCTACTTAAGGTAGGCACCGAGAATTTAAATGCTGTGTTCTGTGTCACGATGCACGCTTATAAAATATCCATATTCACTGGTCACCGCTACTCTGTCGCATGCAAACTGTTTCAGGTCAGAACACGAAACTACATAATGTGACGTTATCACACTAACAACTTCGTAAAGAACTCGGGTAGTTTCCGTATACGCACAAATCACCAGATAATGACCTCAGTCTCAGAACTGGTTCACGGAAATACACAACGACGGGCAAATAATTAAAAACAAACCTGTGCTCCAAAAAAAAACTTCACAATCAGTATTCACCATGAATTTAATGTCTAATTTAAAATGTCACTACAACGATCTATTGCAGTTGCTGCAAAGGGGTAGGTAAGAATTAAAGTAAATTCAGTAAAGATATCCCTGTAACAGACCGTGGAGGCCCATAGGGTTGTGAGACGTTGAGGGTCCCACATTATCTAGACAATCGGCTCAAAGATGGCGGTAAGTTTGTGAGCCTTACGCGCCGGCCGCCCTTTACTCCCCAGGAAAATTATTTAATTAATTCCTGGTACTCATTTCTGTTAGACCCCAGGGTCATAGTGCGACTGGAAGTACTAAGTCAAGTGAAAAAATCCAATGACCTCATCGGGACTTGAACCCGCGACCTTCCGGCTTCTAGCATGGTGCCTCAACCAACTACGCTACCGCAGACCCTACGCGTTGCTGCCACTGGCGCTTCGGTAACGAAACAAGAAGGCAATGAACCCAGCAGATACTGTGCAAATGCTGATACAGACTGGCACTAAAGCAGACATACAGTTTGATGTCAGGTCGCTTCTTCCGGGTTTGCGGGACGGTTGCTGCCTAAGAAAACGGGCCTGTGAACTTCACCAGACTCTCCGCCACTGATGTGAACTCTGTACTCAAAATGTGTTTCGCAGTTTCGAAACAGTATACAATAATATGGAGATTAATCTCAAACTTAAGTGTTACTTCAGGGCCAACCTGCACATTCAATATCTTTTTTTTTTGTACCTCCATATATTTGTACAATCAGTCCATTATTGGCTATAAGTACACCTTATGTGAGACTTAATCTAAAGATTAAATATCTTAGAATTTTACAAGCCGTGAACTCGTAACGAGGTAGANAATAATTATGACAGTAATAATAATTTCATTATCATTAAAGTAAGTGTTATTATGAATTGAGGAATGAAACATAAATATTTAATTAAGAAATGAATAGTATAGATTTTCAGAGGATAATAATAATAATAATATACGTAATTCATTTTGTTTTACCGGACATGCAAATAATAAAAATACTAACAGTTATACTATATTTAAATTTTGTTTGGGTAGAATAATAATAATAATAATTATAATGATGATAATAATAATTCTGTAGATTTCAATTTTTACTTTTTACGTGCAAAATTAACAACTCAAAAGATCAATTACAATGTGAGAAAAATTATAGAAAAAGAACCAAAAACACATCAACAAAATACAAAAAAGGAAATTTATATAATTTGAATAACAAAAATAATAACAACAACAGTGTCAAAAAGAAATCTCAAAACACAACATTTATTAATTTGATCAGACATACTATATATAATGCACTACACTTCAGATTTCAAATAATGCAACACAGTATACAGGGGGGGGGGGGAAGACAATTTTAACTAATCCCTAAAGTGATGCTACGTGGTTTTCCTTGTCTTCTGGTAGAGATACTCTGGACGTATATATATCTGAGACATTACCAGAATGCACCACACGAGAATAAGGATCGTTGATCCGATTCCTGGCTACAGATCCAGAGGTCCTGGGTTCGATTTCCGGTGCCACCAGATTTTCTCAGAAGTAGTGAGTCTGAAACGGGGTTCACTCAGCCTCGTGAGGATAACTAAAGAGCTATCTCAAAGAAATAGCAGCTCCGGTCTAGAAAACCGAGATTAATGGGCGTGGGGATCCGTAGGGCTGACCACGCGACACCCTCTATCCGCTAAAGTCAGCACTAAACTTCGCCGACAAGTGGCGGTCGCTCGGTCGGTATAGTTCGCTTGCGGACTAGGACTACGGAGTTTGTTTTTTTTTAATCCGATTTCTGAGTTCGGAATATGTTCATTAAATCTAGTGAAATTTACAGAAGAATGAAAGTTCATTGTGACAACTGTATGGACATGGAGAAGAGAAAATTCTTGCCCCTACCGGGACCCGAACTCCGGCCCCTGGGTCATCCAGCCCGTAGCCAGTCGCTATACCGACTGCGTTTTCTCGGCTCCTCGTATTAAAACTATAAAATAAACTGGATACGGGCTAGAAGATCGGGGTTCGTTTCCGAGTAGAGGCGTAATTTTTTACCTTCGCCCCCATGACCAGACCAGCTCTGGAACCCTTATATGCTCCTATACAATGAGAATCGTGCTACCTTAGTATGGGGGATAAAACAGCTGGGGCATGAAGCCGATCACCACTTCCACATTTGAATTTTAAAAATGTTTTACCCCCCGCATGCCTTTAAGACGTGCTCAGGCACCAGTACGACTTCGCCTTCATACCTTCTAAATATAATGAGTATGCAATGGAATTAGGATGCTTACAGGTAGTGAAGTCTAAGGCCGGGACCATACGAGCGCACGAAGTACGTCCGTTGCAAGGAACGTACTTTATGACGGACGTTGCTGTGGACACCACAGAGCTGCAGAATATTGTGCGTACTTTTTTGTCCGCAATGGAGCCAGATGAAAGCGTAGCATTCGCCCCTCTTGTTTATTTTTACAACGGACGTCACGACGTTCGTTACAACGGACGCATTTTGTGCGCTCGTGTGACCCTGACCCCAGCCTAAAACAGAATTACAAGACACATTGTCCAGGAGTGGCGCGCTTAAGTGATGAATAGTATCCTTTCGTAGAAGTATTCAGTTCACAGGAACACAAAGAGTACCGTTCTGTGTGATTCAGATTAATACAAAAAAAAACAGAACATAAAGCAATAAGCCGTTTCCACATCATATTATCGCGAAAAAAAAAATATTTTCGAAAATGCCCAGTGCAGGGTCGATTCGCAACCTTTTACCAGATTCTGATTTAAAAGAAAGTTATTTCAATTTTAGAAAGCAAATGAAAGTATCGGTACATAATATTCTACATGCTATATACATGTCAATTTGTCATGCGAAGAGTACAGGAGAAGGCTTGCGGGGCAGGATATCTGTGTTTTCTGTACAAAAGACACACAAATTGAATTACATTTGCTGTTTGTATGTTCTCTGATACCTTTGGGCTATCGAATGGAACACGTGATCCGAGCCACAATGGATTACTGAGTAGACACACAATGCACGTATTGCCTTGTGTTTCATCGTGTCCTCTGAAATAGGTGCAAAGAACGAAGTAACAACCAAATTAAAGCCAAGCAAACATAAAGATAGTAAAATACTTAGAATTAAACGTGATTAAAATTTATTTATGAATGGGACAGTTTGCGAACATTAGTTCAGAATCTTTTCTCCATCTGCCTACCGCCGAACACCTACGGAAACAATATATGAAGCCGTCACTTTACTTTAGGGGGCGGGGAGGTAAGCGTGGAATTTGTATCTCCCCCCCCCCCAATACATGGACACATAATGCGAATTCTTGAATGAAAATATTATGATGACTCGAATATATCTATACTCACGAATGGAGAAAAAAATTTTAAAACAGTACAAATTAGTACCACTGAACCAGTTTAATTTTCTTCAATAGGATACACACACACACACGCACACACGCGCGCGCGCGAGTATGTGATTTACATTAAACTGACTACAGGAAATTAAATTTGTTTTTCTTTTCCTGACGCTATTTTGACTTCTGATATTGGTAGCATGATGAAATTATGACCTGCATATGGAAGCATGTGAATCAACTATGAAAATACGTCGAACAAATGAGATACAAACATAATTACGAATGAAAACAGGGCCTGTATACACATAAATGTAGTGACTAGGAAAAAGGATCGCAATGAAAACGTACTACCATGAATTATTAATTATGAGTGTACAAACCCATGCACCGCATCCCCTATCATACTGAATTTTGAGTATGTAGCTGAAGATTCCTAGAGTAGGGTAAAGTTAAAACTTATATGCCTATCTCAGGTAATGCTTGCTACCATTCACTCCAGAACCTTATCTCCTTTCGTCTGCTGTCCAAAAACATAAAAATTAAAATATACAAAACTATAATTTTTCCTGTGGTTCTGTATGGGTGTGAAACTTTGTCTCTGACATTAAGGGAGGAACACAGACTGAGGGTGTTTGAGAACAGGGTGTTGAGGAGAATATTTGGACCGAAGAGAGATGAAGTGACAGGAGGTTGGAGAAAACTACATAATGAGGAGCTTCATAACTTGTACTCTTCTCCAAGTATAATTAAAATGATCAAGTCAAGGAGGATGATGTGGGCAGGGCATGTAGTACGAATGGGGGAGAATAGGAATGCATATAGGATATTGGTGGGAAAGCCAGAAGGAAAGTGACCACTGGGAAGACTAAGGCGTAAGTGCGTGAACAATATTAAAATGGATCTTAGAGAGACAGGATGGGATGGTATGGATTGGATTGATCTGTCTCAGGATAGGGGCCAGTGGAGGGCTCTTGTGAACACGATAATGAACCTTCGGGTTCCATACAATGCTGGGAAATTCTTGAGTGGCTGCAGAATTGGCGGCTTCTCAAGAAGGGCTCAGCTCCATTGGTAAGTAAGTATGCTTATAGTTTCAAAATTCTGTCTGTGACCCTGCAGGTGATAAGATCAGATAACTACGATCCAAATATTCTAAACACAATGCTCGGATTCCATTGGTGGAATGTGAAGGTGTGAAGTCTTCAACTGAAAACAGCAGCAGAAACAATAACACATATCTGGCGAAAGTGACATTAAGTATGCATATAAATATTCTTCATGGCAACAGTAAGGATACAGATTTACTTCACTCTAACATTTGGAAGATTTCCGCTTTGAAAATCAGACACTAGGGTGTCGTATTCCGTGAACGAGGATACGGCTGAGTAAGTTGAGTGAGCAGGTATGCACAACTATTTTAATCTTTCCCATACATCCGAATGTCTATGGGCTACGCGTAACGGCTTCTACTCGCCGCAGGCCATTAGCAACTGCCAAGCCTTGCCCAACATTTACACTTAGCAATGAAGGCGTAACAGATTCAGTTTTTAGCGAGGTCCCTGTCAACTCATGAGACGGGCATTCCGAAACAATTATGTATTGCTCGATTTCATTGTAGAAAAGCGCAGTAAAAATAATTTTCGTACCGACCGAGGTACACTTCAATTTCACAACAATAAAATACAGCAGCTCAGTCGGTATAGCGACGGGTTACAGGCTGGACGGTCGGAGTTTGATTCCCGGTAGAGGTAAGAGACTTCTATCCATATAATTTACATTCGCCCACTCAGCCTCCTATGCAATAGGTACCAGGGGCTCCTTCCCCGGTGGGAACAGCGGCCAGGGCGTGACGCTGATTGCTCACACCCATTTACGATAATGCTGAGATCAAGAATGGTGGAGCAATACCACCACTCCTCAATACACCTTCATGGAGTGGTGCTTAATAAGGCATAGGGACAATTTCACTTTTATAATACACCATAAATTAGTTCCTAGTTACGAAACATGCATTCCCTTCCGTCTCTTCAAGTGATGGACACAATTCATATTGGCCTATGGGCTTCTATAATTCAATTTTGGGTGTAAAGGAAGTGCTGAAGAACAGTACAGTACCCCTTCCCCCCGTATTTGATGGCCTCTCCAACAAGCATAATGCAATTTCGTTAACTCCGGACAAGCATACTGTAACTGGAGCTTGTGTAAAAGATATGGAGCAGGGAATAGCATTACCAAATATTCAAACGTATTTATCTCATTTACGGAACTCGTAATTGAGTTTCGACCATGAGCATACAGTGCACGGGCAAGATTCGGTCCTGTTTGATGTGGGCTATTCCTAGTGGAGGGAGGAGGAGACGTGTACATTTCGCATTCCGTAATAATCCACTGCAACAAGTCTCACGCGGATATGCAAATGAATCGAACTACACAATCTGCTGCGCGGATTTTCCCGATATCTTCGTCCCCCCCCCCTTAATGGATTATCAACAAACTGCCTTCGGCCGAGGTGACCAACAGAATTTCTCTTTCCTTCTGGCTTTCCGACTAATATCCTATACGAATTCCTCATCTCCCCCATTCGTGATACATGCCCTGACCGCACACAGTATTTATTTTAATCTCATTTTAATATTATGCTAAAATATGGAATTAACAACCGAAGGAACAAACAAACAAAGCTATGAGCAAAAACACTCCCATCTGCGTCTGGGTCTCCAAAATTGGCCGTCCCCTTCAGTTTTCCAAAATAAAGGTAAAGGTAAAGTTGTTCCTGTGCTTAACTAATTACGCACTAAGCCATGAAGGCGTATGGGTGAGTGGATGTAGACATCCACATATTCTTGGCCTCGGCACTAGCCTCCGTGTCCCGGCCGCTTTAATCCCGGGGAAAGAATCTCCTGTACCCATTGGATAGGAGGTTGAGTAGAGTCCAGAGCCGGTTTGGACGACGCTGAGAAGAGAAAATTCTTGATCCTACTGGGGCTCGAACTTCGACCCCTTGGCCGTCCAGCCCGTAGCCAGTCTCTATACCGACTGAGCTATCCCGGCTCTTTTATCATACTAATTCCTCATATCCCATGCACGCTACAGGCCCTGTATAATGCATAATATTCGCGTTACAAGAGGAAGCTGGTCCTCTTCAGGGCTTCTCCGGATAGCAGTGGAAAGTGAGAAAATAACCTACAGTAAAACTTGGTTATAGCAACATCGGTTTCTGCGACACCTTGTCTATTGCGTCAAATATTCAATGGTACGAACTAATTCCTCATAAAGCAACTGTTTTTATACCTTGCTTAGTACGACATGCACAAATGCATCAACCTCGTATGTAACGTCATTTTCATTCCTGAATTTCTCTGATATGGACATTGAACGTAATTTAGAAAGTGTGTATTGGGAAAGTAACAGGAAACAGATGAAGATAACTGATTACTGTACTCGTATCTAGGTACAGTAAGGCACAACAATTGATGTAATCTACTGTAATTTGGTGAGTAGGCCTACCTTTAATATACAGTATTAGTGCGGTGTGTATTGTCAGTGAAAAGCGCTGTAATATGTCTTTGATATTATACATTTGGGCAATTCCACGTTAATGTTACGTTAGTCTGTACTTAACTACGTATTTCACTAAAAATGCAACATTTTAACTCGGTTTTGGTAGATTTTTACGTGACTAATATAAGGCTACTGTGCAAGTGCCCATTTCGGTTACAACGACATTCGTTTATAACAACACTATTTTTAGGTCCCTCTGATGACGTTATAACCAAGTTCTACTGTATTTCTTTGTCGGTTTTTCTATCTGCCAGCAGCCTCCTCTTCCTCCCTTCACTGGATCAGTGTGACTATGTCCCTTGCAAACCGTCTACACAACCCAAACTTCGACGGCAGTGCTGCTGACTGAACATGCACGTAAACATGAGAAACCAAAACAGCCACAGCTTGCACGTAACATTTGTACCGGCCGCTAGTTAAAGTAGAGCACATGCGATTTGCGTATGTACAGAGCTAGGCTTCCGAAATTATGAACATGGGTCCAGCGTAAGATTCGATGCCTAAGTCCACATTTAAAAATAACCTACCCTATACACTACGACCCTGAAGAATGAGGCAGTATATTCCTCCGAAACATTGGTATTCACTGACAAAACAACACCGTGTCACAGTCTACGTCGTGAAAACCTCGAAATTTATATCCGAATTATATACTCCCCTAGGGCCCTGCCATAGCTCAAGCGGTTAGTCGCTGGCTTCCCACTGCGGCGGCCCGGGTTCGATCCCGGGGTCTGGTCTAGTGGGATTTGTGGTGGACAAAGTGGCGCTGGGGCAGGTTTTCTCAGAGTACTTCGGTTTCCCCTGCCAGTCTTCATTCCACCAATTGCTACACAATCACCCTCACCTATCGTCTGGGGCTGGTACAATTGGCCAGAAGTGGCCGAAGTACAAGGGACTCAGTCCCACCCCACTAGTAATAATAATAAAAAATAATATACTCCCCTACCGTCTTGACACTCAGCAAATCCGTGAGGACTAACGACTGGATAGGCAAATGACAGTTGTGTTCAGACACACGTGAGCATGTACAGCCCATGTAGGGACTGAACAGGTTACCATCGCGTGCTTTAGTCAACCAGTTCGACATCCAGGCATATTAACATTTTCAAACCATAACTGGGTGCGGATGTCTACCGCATTTTCTGACATTTAGGTACTCTCTGAACTACCACGCCAAATTCCATTATGTTCATTGCGAATAAAACGAAACGGGGAAAAAGTAAACCAGTGACACAATGGCATTACTGTTTATATGTTAACAGACAACTGATTATGCTCCTGGAAACCTTAAATGTACTGATCAGAGTATGTGGCAAAGAAAGTAACGACATAAGACGGACTGAACAACTGAGAATCTACAAAGGAGACCAATGAGATAGACATGTTGTTGCAAATACAGTTTTCTAATTAGAAAAGCAAAGTATATACTATTTATCGAGCATAAAATTTATAAGACGCTATAGGCTGGACATCCCTTGCTTTCTCTACATACTTGATGGCGTATAAATGGCGTCTTTGGAACGGTAAAAATGAAAGATTTTACACCGATGAAACTCATGTACAGTAAAACAGTATACAGTGTACAGCATACCTAAGCATTTAAACAAAAAGATTTAATCAGTTCAGTTAATCTGTAATAGAGATAATGCTATCAGTATTAAATGTTTACATATAAATCAACATTTTTATCGGAATCGACAATTAAAACTTTTCTTGGCTCCCCCTTCCCACCAAATATAAATTAATTAAACACCTGAGATCTATATTCTGGGACATGACGCCGTGTAGTCACCTGAAAGTTAACAGACGTTCCGGAGGAACATGTCGCCTCCATCTTCAGGGCCGAAGAATTAGGCAAGCAAGAAACATAGCGTCATATCGCAGAAAATATAACTCTTCACAATCACCACTGTGACTACTTCATGTCGAACAGGTATAATTAAAAACTTAACCGCACGTATTTTTTTTTCCATTCGCTCTACAGCCCTCATTTGGGCCTAGGCCTACCTCCATGAAACTCTCCGTTTCACTTCGGTTTTACTAGATCTTAGACATACGGTAGGGCTCCTTGGGCGGGTGATCAGCTCGTCGCAAGGCCTCTACCTGTACACAAACACAGAAAAACGCACACAAACATCCTTGCCCTGAGTGAGATTCGAAAGCAAGATCCCGGCTTCCGAGCGAGCGAAGACAGTGCATGCCTTAGACCGCTCGGCTACAACCGCACGTATTGAAACACAAAATATTAAACACGGAGTGAGCCCTCTCTTTTCTATAAGTCGAGGGCTCAAGGGACTTTACCTAGTCATACGACAGGCCACATATATTAACTCTAGGGACTGGATTGTTCTCGCTCTAGTTTATATAAAAATAACTTTAAACTCGTAAAATTAAACACTGTCTTCATCTATTACTTTCAAAGGGCATGCAATATAAATGTAAACGTGTCTGGTTTTAAGGCTGGAAATGGAAAATATTTTTCGATGCAATGAATCAACAGGACTAAGGTTTTTACAGACATACTTATGTATGCGCAGCACAACTTATATGAACAGTGGTCAAATCCAGAAGCCACTCATTCTTACGTTCTTAATTATGGGAAACTTTGATTTTTTCATTAATTTCAATTCAATTTATAGCCATAACATGATATATACGCGATTACATATTGGTTCAGTACAGAATACGCGGACAAAAATCATACTTACAAGAGAAAATTTATTATTAAATTCCTGTGTAGCAATTACTTCTTCAAATACTGGCAACCTTAAATTAAGGGACCAAAAACAGAGCTAATAAACGCAATATAAACACACGTTCGTTTCTCATTACACAAGGAACCACGCCTATTCGTGTCGCCCCGGAGCTAAACATTCACCATCAACAGCTGTGCCGAAACAGCCAGGCCGCGGTCACGTGGTTACTGTTCACAAACTATCCAACGCACTAACACACGCATCATGTACCCGGACGCGAAGCAAACAAGCGCACTTGTGAAAATTTGTGACGTCGAGTGCTCCTCCTGCCCAGGCGGCAACCCGTAATACACTGCTCGGGTAGACGTCTCCACGTCTCAGAACACTAACACGAGAGGCGCTGTCCGCGCTGAAATAAAAAGCACACCTTGTTCCAAAGCTCGCTTGTCGGGACCATATGGAGGGAAGAGAGAACCGGATTTGAAGTTAATCCGGAACAGCCGGGCGAAAAACACATGCCAAATAGGATCTAGTATATTTTAATTACAATTAAAAACAACGGAGAGGAATAATTTTGTGGGTTATTTTACGGTGTTTCCAGAACCCAGACTACATAGCGCTGAATGCCAGGACGACCAACGAATAAATTGTAAAGGATCTGAAAGGGAGCGGCAGTAGCCTAGAACAGTGTTTCTCAACCGCCGGCCCTGGCATCAATTATACCGGACCCTCGTCTTATAGAAAAAAGAATTTACCTGGCCGAGGTCTGACATAGGTTGAGAACTGGCCTAACACAGCTACTATCCCGGAATATGCCTGGAGAGACTTAAAAAACGAAATAAACCCTGAGAAGAGCCACTGTCCCTATCGAAATTCAAACCGAGAACCTCCGAATACAAGTTTAGAGCGCTACCGCTAGACCAGCCTACACGGCCTAGTAGTCAATATTCGCCCTAGCTGACAAAGCAACGCACGTAACTTACCTATCTCTACTTCACATTTTCCACGATGCCAAAATGAGATGGATCACTGTTCAAGAAATGTCGGCTTACAGACAAAATTTTTCGTGCTTTTCCATGCCGGAAAAAAAACTGGTATTCTGGGAATATCACCATGTCATAGAGGTACCTGAACAGGGCTAAAATGTGTGTGCCATTCCTTTGGGGCCAGTGCCCGCTTCGTTCAAAGGAGGACCCCACTTTTTTTTCTGTTTCGTATGCATGTCCTGTCAGTCTGCACGTACACAGCCGGAAGCTACGATTTCCCTGTCAATAGCGACTATGTGTATGCAATACAATCGATAAGTCTTCATCATCAGTCTTTATGCTCAGTTCTACCTACATTTCCTGACATCCAAGGTTGGCTGAGTAATGCGATATATGAATTTGCTTGGCCTGGACTGGCGATATTTTGCTGTATCATCACCGTCATCACTACAAGCACGTTTCTACAATTCTACTGTATCTGTAACAGCAGAGGAGCTTTCCTGGGCAAAGGAAAATACAGGGGAATATAAGCTAACAGGAGCCGCCCGGATTATGTCGTCAGTAAGTGCGAGAATGTAGTTATGTGGGCACAAATGGATATCACATACACCGCGTAACTGCATATTCCGTGCCGAAGTGATTAGTATGGAGCGGTCTAAGGCATGTACTGTCTTCGCTCGCTCGGAAGCCGGGATCGTGGGTTTGGATTTCACAAAAGGAACGGATGTCTGGTATGTGTATGTGTTTATTCTGTGTTTGTGTTGCCCTGTGTTTAAGAAAGAGGCCTTGCGACGAGCTCATCACTCGTCCAAGGTGTCCTACCGTCTGTGAAATGATCAAAATAAAAAAACAAACTCGATACCGTAAAGTTATACGAGGAACGGATTAAATAATTGGTTTGCACGTCTGGTGAAGGCAATTTTAATCCTATATCCGATTAATAATTAAAATGCTGACAAACATATATTACGGTAAATCAATTAATCAGCTTATGTAGCTCTCATATGTACAACTTTGGTAATAAGGAGACAACAACGTAAGGCAAATCCTTCATTGCTGTTCTGCACAGCGTGATCCGCCCTGATCCCAGGGAATGAAACTCTTGTGTTACAGCGCTGCAACTAATCTTAACCTTCAAAATGCATTAAGAACGTAACTGAAAAGTTTGAGTAATGCTGTCATTACAGTATCTGACAACCCTCTTCGCTCGAAGCGAAGTTAAGATGAGCGAAGCTATTTATCGTCATTGGATGGGACATACAAAAGACATGGCTGCTCCTGTATCTCTCGTTTAACTAACATGGAACTTCAGTAAACTGGATTTATTTCGTAGGATTTGAGGTTCTCGCAGCGGTACTTATGAAGAGATATAACATGACGCAGTCCGCTGAAAGTTAACCGACGTTTCGGAGTAAAATATCGCCTCCATCTTCAAGTTTGAAGAATAAGTCAAGCATGAAACCAGCGTGAAGGGAGGTGGCCAGCAGAGCACAGAGTATCAGTCTCGATTGATTTCAACAGAAAAATACGCATTCGCTTCAAAATATTTGTATCTGAAGACGCATACAAGGATATGGACGTTCACAGTGACCGCGGCGAACTGTCTTCGCCCACTCAAAAACTGGGGTCGTGGGTTCGAATCCCACTCAAGGGATAGATGTCTGTGTGTTTTTATTCTGTTTGTGTTGCCCTGTAAAGGTAGGGGCCTTTCGGAAAGCTGATCACCCACCCAAGGAGTCCTACCGGCTATTACATGATTAAAAAACCCTAAAACATAGGCTAAGGTTCATCATGGACCGTAGCGCCCACATATTATTATTATTATATGAGCCGGTATAGCTAAATAAGGAAAATGACTGGCTCCAGGCCAATACCAGAACTGGGATCTAGGGGCTGAAAAACACAGAAATCAAAGCCGGCCCCGGGGTTCGACACACTGCAAGATAATGCGCTTAATTACTGACATGTCCTGTAGAGAGAATAGCAGGGTGCCCATAGTAATTGAAACTGTACACTCACCATTTAGAATTAAACCAATCAGTTCTTTGGTAAGCTGAGACCTGCTATGGAAGATGGACAACTGCTACGTGAGTAGGTCTGACATTTACCACTTCTAAAATGTGAGGTAAAAACATCCGTCACTTACATACGGAAGACTGGCATAATTAAATGAACTGGTAATGAAACAGGACAAACTGATGTTGGAAACGGAGAGCTGGCACATCATTACCGCTTCTTGGCAACGTACTCGTCACAGGAGGTTGATATATTGTATAATCCTTCTAAGGAGGGGTTCAGGGCATTGGAAACACAATTATTCTCCATTTACATCTGGATGGAAATTATTACATGCCTTACAAGACACATACCAGGGTAATACATATACAAAACCCAAAACAAATCATACCCTTATTTACAAGTTACTACATTACAAATTTACTATCTGTGGTCTAGTGGTCAGAGTTCCTGGCTACAGATCCAGAGGTCCCGGGTTAGATTCCCGGCACTACACGATTTTCTGAGAAGTAGTGTGTCTGGAACGGGGTCCACTCAGCCTCGTGAAGATAATTTCAAGGAAATAGCAGCTCCGGTCTAGAAAACTGAGATTAACGGCCGTGGGGATCTGTTACGCTGACGACGCGATACCCTCTATCCGCTAAAGTTGGCACTAACTTCGACGACAAGCGGCGGTCGCTCGTTCGGTATTGTTCGCTTGCGGACTACAGGCCACATAGTCTTTTTACTAACTTACACCATGTAAGTAAATTTAAGAATAAATAAACCGAAACGAGCAAAGGTACAGGTATTTGGCGGAGTCACGAAAACAATATAACCAAAATTATACTCACGAATAACTTACAACAGAATACGCGTTCCTTTATACGGGCTCACTCTAACGGAAGACCATACAGTGGAATCGTCTCTGGGGTATTTAAATCAAGGAGGATCGGATGGGCTGGATATGTAGCACGCTTTGGAGGGAAAAGAAACGCACATAAAATTTTAGTTGGACAATCCGAAAGTGAAAAACTTCTTGGGAGACCTAGGCGTATGTGGGAAGATAAAATTAAAGCGGACATTAGGAAACAATGATTGATGACGTTGACTCCATTTAACTGGTTCAGGATAGCGTTCGTTGGCGGACTCTTAAGAGAACAGTAACGACCTTTCGGCTTAAACAAAATATGGTTAAATTTCTTGCCCAGCTTCGCGACTATCAGCTTCTAAGGAGAATTACGTTTCAAGTAGTTATATATTTAAATCACGGTCTAAAACCGAATAAGTTCAGCTCTGTTGTATCTATTAGGCTTTTATTCAGAAGGTCTCGGTCAGAGAACGGGCTATTCTGACGTTGGTCCAGTTCTCAGAGCATCTCACAGAGGATGTCGGCAAGAGAAAGTCCGTCGGCCAGTATCCCTTCCAACATAGCATCTTATTCAAATCTCACTCAGTACTAATCAGTACACATATAAAGAGACAATTTTACGGACATTCTTGTTGCGCTATGGTACGGCGTAGTTTGCTTGTTTCAGAAGAACATGCTGTCTAAATCTTCAAAGCAAGCCTCCATCGAAGGTGGGTGCAATATATTTCCCTCGTAACATCGGCAATTACTTGCACCACGAAAAACGGCTAACAGCAAGACAATATACTGCGCACAATCATAATCGGTATTGCGGGGACAACTGTAGCCCAGAAACGGCAACGTGCTCCTGTCACACAATTATTCGATACTACAACTCGCTAAAATACCAGTTTTCGAGTGGATTTTGTTAAAATAAAATATTATAACGTGGATGGCCAGAGCGTTGCTACGTAACGGACCTGCGAACACCCCGCAAACGAATACACACATTACATGATATTCGTTGCCTAGCAATAGACGTCTCATAATGTCGTAACGCACCCAGCTGAAGGTTGTTTACAGGTCCGTTGCTTGGCAATGGAAACCCCTTTGTCTATTGTTGGTTAAGAATTTTTCTTCGCAGGAACATGTTTACCTAGCCGTTCCCTAGCAACGGATATACATATTACAGTATAGGGAGATAATTACAGTTTATTTCTTACGTCATGCATATTTCTAATAAACTCTGACTTAATGTTCATACTCGTAAGAACGTGTAAGGTTTTCCTAGATCAAGCTTCAACAAGTCCCTTTAATAAACTTAAAGCAACACAATAACACAGCATATTAAATTTTGTACTGATATATAAAGTTTGGTGCACTGCAAGAAATAAAGACTTAATTATTCTTATATATGAATTCCACAATCAAACTAAATTCGAAACAAAATTAATAACAATGTCATAATTTGTATAAAGGAGCTACAAGTTAGAAGTCCTTAATGTGAACTAGAGCTCAGAAACTCGCTGTCAATTCCAACACACGCAAATAATGGCATATTTAGCGAAAGAGGGACGGATAGAGGGCATTCCAGCGGAAAATGAACCAATATAAATGCCGTTACGGCAGAGCATTCAAATTTCTCCCTCAGCAATTCAATACCCAAGTTTACTTGTGAAACGTCCAACATATTTCCACTCCGGGCTCTAGTCCCCACCAACATGCACCTAGATCCCAGCTGCATTGACAACAGGTCTCGGCACAATAATTCAGCAAAACGAAAAAATCAAATAAATTGAGGATTCCGCCTGACCACACCTCCTGTTTCCCATACATTTCTTCCCACAATAACAACTGGTTAATTTACGCAAACAAAGCGAAATATCCAATGATAACAGTAAATGCCTGTGTTTTCAGTCATTTCATGAAGTCCTTTAAGTAATACAGAGGCAATCCTTGTATTTCTCATAGGCAACACTGTATTCACCATTCCAAAACGTCACCCACAACTTTTTTTTTCTTGGCACTACAGCCCCAGTGGGCCTAGGCCTACCTCCATGAACTTCTCCGTTCACTTCGGTTTTTCTAGATCTTACACATTCGGTAGGACTCCTTGGGCGGGTGAGCAGCTCGTGGCAAGGCCTCTACCTGTACACAAAAACGCAAACACACAGACACATCCATACCCTGAGTGGGATTCGAACCCACGATCCCGGTTTCCAAGCGAGCGAAGCCAGTACATGCCGTCACCCACAACTACACCCATTAAATTTCTGTGCTTGATCTCAGAATCATCTCCCTTCCATGCCGTATCCCAATCGAGGGGCTGTCTTCGGTTCGCCTCACTTTAACTGGCGAACTCGAGAAAAATGTAAATGCATACAGGCCTATAAACCAATGATAATGACAGTGGTTTTAAATCTGCTCTCAAATTCGCAATCGCCTTCAAAACTCTTGTTTCTTTCTCAGATTCCGTTGTGTACCCAGTTATCATATTTACACCTGGCATTTATAAACCACGATAAAATACTAATTCAAATTATAAACATTGCAATCCTTCAAGCTAGAGCTCAAGGAATTATAAGAACTGTTCACAATTAATTTAACTACTTGTATTAAATTCTTAACAATTCTAGTATGGAACGGGTCGCCGCAATAGTGCGGCAACTTCTCCGACTTCAGTGTTAAGCGTGTCCTCTACACAAATTGTTGCAGGCACCCAAACAACACTGCCAGCATGCGCTTATCAGAGGTCATCATCTAACTTTGAAGATGCTGGTTTGGACTATCAGTGATTTTTTTATAAACTCTCTTCAGATCTCTGAATATGCTGCACATATAAATTCAGAGCACTTATCATATTAACGCTTTCTTCGCTCGCCCGGAAGCAGGGATCGTGAGTTCGAATCCCATTCAGGGCATGGATGTTTGGTGTGTGTATGCGTTTTTCTGTGTTTGTGTTGTCCTGTGTTTAGGCAGCGGCATTGCGATGGGCCGTTCACTCATTCAAGGAGTCCTACCGTCTGTGAAATGATTAAAGAAATAAAAAAGAAAACCTCGACAACCGTATAAGGGTATAATAGGAACGGATGAAAAGAAATCATATTAGCGTGTCACAATCGCGAACATCACGTCACACCCACACGCGCGCGCACGCGCGCACACACAAATATATATATCATGTTAACTCTTTCCATATTTCTTAACGTTATGCCTGTCGACTGCATTTTAAAGTTGCAAGTAAGGACTGAAATTACATTAACATACTGGATATCTCTGTAAAGTAGTGATAGCTATGACAACATATTGACACGTGTACGAGAGACTATAGACGAGGGTTTGGATTGGCGAATCGGTTTATTGCATAGTCACCAATTGTAACTACAATTAGTTCTTACACTCTCAAGATTAAGATAAAGTATTCTATATCTGCTTACACTAGTCGTTACTAGGTAATAGATCTCAACAATGGCTACGCCTTTACAATGTCTTCAGTGAATTACCCACTCCAAATATTACACATATAAAGTCATTTCTTCACAGACTCCCGTACAGAAATGAACTCTTCTGAACTGCCTTCTTGTCAAAGTCAAAGTCACACTGTGACTGACGGTCAGTCTGTCAGTAAGTATTGGTGTCAGACTCCATCTGGGGCTCATGACATGATATTTATTACTGTTTCACAGTTTCGGTCTTCTTTTTGTGGAGCGCCCTCTCTGACAAGAGGACGGTACTTGCCAACTTAGCCTTTATCGGGTCCGAGTCCCTTGGTACTCGCGACAATATTTTACTGTCTCAGACTTGAGACTTCCCTTTTTCGTCGCCTCCTACGACTCGCAGGATCATGGTAGAAGTATTCGATCACGCCTCCACACTGGTTTGCCATTTATTCTGAAACCTCTAACAATTTTTCGGCACGGACACCACAGATAACATGTGTTACGTTCAGACTACGTGCTCATTGGTTCGTTAAGAGCTCTTGGCGTTGCGCGGACGACACTGAAAACACAGTCTCTATTGTCACGTGTTGGACCAACTTTACTGACCCGTTGCCTGGCAATGCGTTGATTAAATCCGTTGCAACATTTTATATATATGAATCATAAACCACTGTTGAACGAATAAAAAAGAAACAAACGAAAATATCGCGACCAATGGCAAAAACGTTAAATGCATATTAGAGATATGAGACAACGATGTTTCTATCTGAATATTTTCCGAAGACCCGTTCAGTACAAACTCTGAAGACATATATTTAGATAACGATTTAAACTGTTTAAATATATAACTGCTAAGGATCAAAAAAGCTTCGACTATTCAAGCTGCATGGACGATGTTGATATAAAACTGAATCGATATCTACTGTTCTGTGGAGCAGTGAGGAGCATACTACAGGGGGAATTCCAAAAGAAAAATGTACTAAAATTTTTACAGAACACTTGTCATGTATGTGCTTCTATGGGGATACGAATTTTGGAGGTTGGCGAAAGAACATTCACAGGATACTCAAACGATGAATCGCAAAAGTAATGGAGATATTACAGAGCATGTAAGAACACATATCAATACAATATTAATCTACCAAAGGAGATGGTTAGAACATGTCGATATAATGTCTGAAACCGACTTATGAATCCCTAATCTAACCTATTAACCTAATGTAGCCTGAACAGAGACAAGAGAAAAAGTTGCTCGGGGGGGATAGTGGGGGACACTAAATTTTTAAGATACACGCAAAAAAAAACATTATTACATCTAAAGACTTCAATATTCAGATCTACAGCACAAGAAACACCGTGTCTCCATTACAAAGTCCAGCCGACGAATAGCGTTTAAAGAAATAGTCTCATTTTTACTCTGAGAATCACAAGAAACTCGCGAATACATTGCGCGGGCAAAATGCAGAGCTTGTAAATGCTTAATCAGGCTGTACATATAGAATCACTGTACTTTAAAGGGCTGACAGAAGACTGGAAAGGGTGCACTCAAAAATTTAATACATAAAATTCTAACCGGGTTTCCTTTTAGGTTGTTTACTTTGTAAAATTCTTATTAACGATTTGCTATATATATGAGGTGAGTTACTTATGGCTTCAAGTAGAGTGGACGACTAAAAATCGGATTTTCCCAACTAATTCTAATGAAAGCCTTCCACGTTGAATTAATACAATTTGCGTAACGGTGCAGGAGCTGGTACTAGATTAAACATAGACCAACATGAGCTTCAGAGGAAGCGTTATATCTGTCTACTTTGTAAAAAAAAACACCTAATAAACCGCCAGTGGGAAGCTGGCGACTAACGGCCTAAGCTAGAGACAGATATCAGAGTCCCATGCTGACGTCTACTTAATTAAGCGTTCAATACTGGGAATAAGTCCAAGCGGTTCACCCGCCTTGCAGTACTATACGTAGCTATGTTGTACAAAACGCTGAATCTCGTTTTCCGACGCCTCAGTCCAGCTAATTATTTTAGGAACACGAATATTTAATCTGCTTTTCTAGTGCTGCAATACATTTACAGTTCCATGGCTCTGTACACGTACATTTATCATGACACTGCACAGAACAATCTGCCATCTTCCACCGTGCATCATTAAAATCAGTTTTAAATTTTGTCGACTAAGCAAGTAACGTGCATTAACAGAAGCAAAGAGCTGTACTCCTCTGGATTATACATATTTGCCAATAAGGCTTGAGACATTGCGTTCCTTACTGACCTTGACACCCATATCTACTAGCTGTTTCAAAATTAATTACGGACAAGTTAGTCTCCCTTGCAATATTCAAAAGTATTTCAAATGATATTTATATACAATAACTTTAAAGTGATCTAGCCTATATTTACCAATAAAGATCAGATGGGCAGGGCATGTAGCACGGATGGGTAAGAAGATGAATGCATATGGGATATTTGAGGGAAAGCCAGGAAGGAAAGAGACCACTAGGAAGACCAATACGTAGGTGAGTGGAAAGTATTAAAATGGATTTTAGAGGGACAGGATGGGATGGTATGCATTGGATTTATATGGCTCATGATAGGGACCAGTGGAGGGTTCTTGTGAACATGGTAATGAACCTTCGGGTTCCATAACATGCTGCGAAGTGCTTGAGTGGCTGCACAACTGTCGGCTTTTCAATAAGGGCTCGGCTCCATGAAGTTACCGTATTTACGCATGTATAGGCCGCGTGCGTGTATAGGCCGCAGTACAATTTTCAGACAGAAATTATAGAAAAAATAATTTTCTTGGAATATTATTTCAGGAGTAGAAATTATTCCGAAATTTGGCAACGTTTAATTTTTTTTAAATGGAGTGTGATTTCGAATATTTCGAATATAAGCCGCACCCCAGTTTTCCTCTTGAATTTTTGGCAAAAAATGTGCGGCCTATACATGCGTAAATACGGTAGTTAGACTGTGTTAACATTATCATGTAGGGCTTAATGATTCTTGACCGAGACTATTTAAAGGAGGGGGGACAAAGTTGCTCGCGTCCGTAACATTCTCCAAGTCATATGTGTCCCCTGGGTAGTGCAAAATGAGCAACAAACTTGGCAAAGCTTCCCAAAAGAAAAGCTCTCCATTGGGAAGAAGCAAAATGGGTTAAATGGTGCCAAATGCAGCTACTGGAAAGCAACCAACTTTTTAAATGAATAGGTAAGTTTCGATTTGAGCCTCAAATAAATAAAGTAACGTAACTAGGGGACTAATTCCATGAAGCAGAGTCTTTCTTCATAAGCTCACAGTCGCTCATGAGGTTAAGATATATCTCCTGCCCCTTACGGAAGCCGAAGGACTGTTGCTATGTTGATGAGGTTCGCCATTGGACGTTATCCACAAGTGAGATGAAACTACTCACAATTCATCAATTCATTTAAGGCATATTTTTAGATCCTTCTATTTACGTTTAGGTCGCCCAAGTTGTCTCTCCCCTTCAAGTGTTCCAACCAAAATTATCTATTTACTTCTATCTCCCACATGCGAGCCTGTCTTGTCCTGCCTGATTTGATCACCACAATACAATTTGGTAGGCCAAGTTGAATTCGCGTTGCATCTTCTAATGTAGATCCCAGGTAACAATTTAATGGCGAGCCGGTCGGCAGTTTCGTGAATGAAACATACGGACAGAAAGTGGAGGGACACGAACTTCCCATTATGAAGTAATTTATGCTCTTCGTGGGAGCACATAAGAAAGACATTACATTGTCAATAAAAATGTAATCTTGAATACATGCCGTGCTGCAGAAATGAACTAAACAGAAGAATTAAAAAAAATACGTTTCGGAAACAGAACCATTTTCTGAAATGTTGTGTTTTCTCTCTCACTCACTCCCTCATTCACTCATGGAGCTGAGCCCTTCTTGAAAAGCAGCCAATTTTGCAGCTACTCAAGAACTTCCCAGCATTTTATGGAACCCGAAGGTTNNNNTTCCCAGTATTTTATAGAACCAGAATGTTCATTTCCGCGTTTACAAGAACCCTCCAGCGGTCCCTATCGTGAGCCAGATCAATCCATACCATCTTATCCTATCTCTCTGAGATCTATTTTAATATTGTCCACCCACCTACGCCTTGGTCTTCCCAGTGGTCTCCTTCCTTCAGTCTTTCCCACCAATATCCTATATGCATTTCGCCTCTCCCTCATTCGTGCTACATGCCCTGCCAATCTCATCCCCCTTGACTTGATCATTCTAATTATATTTACGTTGTTTCTTCTAGTTTCTAAAATACCGGAAGATGGACAAAGCCCGAAAACCCAGTCATTCCGAGAATTGAAAAGAAAACGTAACAATCAAGGCGTAAATTTGTCTGACTATTTTAGGATGATTTGTCGGTGCCGATGGAGATCTACCGACTGCATTTAATTCCTGTTTAATTCAATGACGCTTTCAGTTGCTAAGATAATGTAGTATCGACTGATGCAATAATCTCTGAATAATGAATTATAAATGATACGGAAGGAAGAGGTCGTGGCCGAATTTTCCGGAATTTATCCGAAGAAAACTGTGAAAAGTATAATCCAGGATAGCCGAGCCCCGGGCCGAAATTTGAACGAAAGAGCTACGGTACGCGAAGCAGAAATATTAATTGTCCCTCGTTCGGCACGCAACGTTTCGGAAAGTAGATCTGTTTCTGTCCTCGGGTGAGGGGTGGGAGCTAGTTCTTCCTAGCGGACCCAACAGACGTGTCTTCCACTCCTCACCTGAGAACAGAAACAGATCCAGCTTTCGAAACGTTTTGTTCTACAGAATGCCGGAAGATGGACAAGTTCAAAACCCACCACCACAAGAGCCCTTTCGGATGTATCGCTCGACCTCCAATTTTGGCGATTTAATAATTAACAGAGGGGAGCGTCAAAACAAAACCTTTGTACCACCAAATAAAATGTCTGTGTGAGTGAATATGAACAAGTGGATTAAAGTTTTCTTACTAACGAATAGATAAAACGACTCTCCATTAACACAGCGCTCAAGCAAGACATAATTTTGGTCGAACATCACATCCAATTTACACCAACGAATGATTTAATTACAATTTATAATTATTTTTAATAAAACTGACTTGTCCTCTATTTCATATAGGAATTAATTCAAACAGCAGTTCATTCATTCTATAGTGAAACAGGAAACAGCGGTCGGCTGGCTAAAACGTGATAATTCCATTAACGATTATTCGAAAAACAATTATTTATTTACAGAAAACAATTAAGACATTGATTTATTTCCACCGAGAGGAAATCTGGGTATCTGCACTGTTCCTTTTATTCCTATGGCGTTTATCAGTCTACCGTTTTAATGTGACACAACAGGACATGCAATGACGACGCATGAACCCAACAGGGACGATACTAACATGCAGAGCAATACAAAGGTAAGCACAGAATGGGGAGTTGGCGTATTGTAGTCGTGTATCCTGTCTACAACTTCAATCCGGGCAGATCATAAAAGGTAAAAAGAAAGGATATTGCCAATATCGTCATAAAATTAAGTAAATGTTATGACCACTTAGAAATGTATTCACTCACTCACTCATGGAGTCGAGACCTTCTTGATAAGCCGCCAGTTGTACAGCTACTCAAGAACTTCCTAGCATTTTATTGAAACCGAAGGTTCGTTACTGTTTTCACAAGAGCCCTCCACTGGTCCCTATCCTGAGCCAGATCGATTCAGTCCATATCCCACCTTACCTAAGATCCGTTTTAATATTATCCACCCATCTATGTATTTGGCTTACTAGTCGTCTATTTCCTCCTGGCTTTCCCATCAATATTCTATATGCATTCCTCTTCCTGTAGTAGAGATTTTAAATTGAATAATTAAAAAGTACATAAATATAAAAAATAAAACATTTATAAATATGTACCTATGTAATCTGTATATAGTAATACATCTGCACAGCACTCTAAATCACGAATCCACACACATCTCAAATACATGATTACAAAGTATATACACTATATTCGTTACGGAATGACCAACAGCAAACGGAAAACCGTCTCGTATATCATCGTAACATTCTCATATACTGATAACCCACAGTAACATGTTACATCCCAGGCCCACATTCACTACTTTCTGTAACGTTCACTGACAGGATTACTAGCCGAATTTTATTCTCAGTATCATGAAGAATTTTAGAGTTAAGGCTACGGACGATTTTAGTACCGTGATGCTCAAACGAAACCCGTGGGTGTACACGTAAACCCAGGCACGTCAGATTATAAAATTGAAACGATTAAACTACGCAACTTACTGCACTTGAAGAACGACACGATTATCGCCTGCCGACTGCTTCTGGCAAGTGAAACTAATTAACAAAGTAACCAACTACCTACCTAACTCCATGGAGCTGAGATCTTGAGAAGCCACCAGTTGTACAGCTATTCAAGAATTTCGTAACATTTTATGGAATCCGTAGGTTCATTACCGTGTTCACAATACCCCTACACTAGCGCTGATACGCGTGCACTGGCGACTGACGTTTCTTTCTTTCTCAGTTAAATGAACGTCATTTCCTTGAGGCTGTGTGCTCTTGAGTAAAATGAACGCCATCTGCTTGTGGTACTGCGGTCTTAAGCAAAGACATTCCTTCAGTGGCGGCTTTCAGGAAGTATTCGTTTGTGAAATGTTGACTGCGGAAGGTGGAAGCCGCTATATAGCAGTATGCTGAAAGCATTCAGTGACAAGGTTTTGAAGGAGCTAGAGTGGGGAAAAGTATGCAACGCACGCAGTTGTTTCTGATTGAAACCAACTTGCTGGTCCAATGTGTTCAATGTGTTTAACCATTTAAAGACTGAATTTATTCTAAATAATACATAAGAATTCAGTTCGTACCACACAGGAAACATTACGTCTCCGAAGCAAAGATCAACCGGTTAATGCAGACTGAGGCAAGGGATGGGGTTTACTGTGAGAACTTTACGCAGCACACAAACACACTCTGTGGGCAGAATGCAGACTTCTCGTATGTTCAAGCAGGCGGTACATAAAGAACATAAACAAAACATTAATACCAAAGTATTTAAAATATACAGATTCTTAGCCTACTTTCCTAAGGTAGGCTTATGCGATATCCATAATGTGTGTCTGTGAATCCACTTCCCACATCAACTTTTGAATGTCTGGACCGATCTTTACGAAAATGGCACCTGAGCACATCTGAACGGCGTACTTCATAAACCTCTCCCATGAGTCTGTGTGATCTTATGTGATTCGCTCCCACTGCTGCTAGGTAACGGCTCGGTAAACACGTTTTGGCGGCAATGAATACATGTATCCCCCTGCCGCTGATAGGTAAAAATTCGGTAAAGAAGTTCGTGTGGCAACGAAGGAATGTTGGAGGGGTCGTTTTCTATGCGGTCCGAGTCGCGTCAAACGTAAATTTGACTATAATTTGTTAATTATAATGAAAGCTGTTCAATAATGTTTCGAGATGTCAGATTTCCAAACCATATTCTATCGTATTTCCATGGAATAATTTCCTTGTCGTGATGCGTAATACGTGGTGAAATTGTCCTTCGCATGTTTTCCCTTGACGTTTGTTGTAGTTCCTGTGGCTTGAATATTTTCAGAGTGCCCCTCATATAAGGTATTATGTTACAGAATTCCATCCTTCTTAGGAATAAAATTGTGTAATATGCAACAAGTATTTACTATACTGCAGCAGAATTGAGGTTCATATTTAACGGTCTATGAAAAATCCTGCATTTGCTGACCAGAATACCAAACACATATTTGACGATTCGACGAGCTAGTAATTTATAGTTGTATGTGTTGTTGAATGACTTCATTCTTTTAGTGCAGGACCCCAGTACGGGTTCTGTGAACGCGAAAATGTCGTCGATCACAATCACAAATTAAATTCATTTTCCCTCGTCGTCATGAGGGATCTGCCTATTTGGGATGCCCAGCTGAATCAATTCCGATTTACTTCCTAAGTTTTAATCCTTAACGACAATCGAGGTAGTTGACTTTCCAGCTGCTTCATCAACTACTGCAATAAAACATCAGTCAGCATCTACTAAAACCACGAGGACAAATCAAACAAGTATTTATACTTATAAAACAGAGATTCACTTTCAGCTGGCGTTTTCGTTCTACCGTGTTTCCCATTCACAACACCAATGCAGCCGAACAATTGCGTTCTTTGACAAAAATCTTCAGCTATGTTCATCCATCAATCTTTTCTGTCGTTTCTCTTATCTTCGGACGATTCCAAATCATGTTCCAACAGTCTCTGACAACATCAAGGACAGTCACTTCTCCTTAGCAGTAGTCAAAAGTGCAATGAAGCAAAGCTATTTACCCGGAACACAAATTAAGTAAAGGTTACTCGTCATATCGTTAATTACATTGGACGAGCAATTTCATAATGCGTTACGATATTTTTACATTTTAAGAAAAGTACTTCTGAGGGAAATATATTAGACACTATTTCCGAAAAGAAATTCACTTGCAAGAAATGTTAATCCCGAGAACGCCTGTAAAAAAAGTTGTAACTTCTATATACTTTGAAAAACGCTGTTTTTCAGAATATGTGGGTTTCTGGACTTGTACGTACATCAACGTTATTCTAGAAACTAGAAAACGGAACGATTTGGAAACTGGATGTGCTGCCGCCCTTGGTTGAGGGGAAGAAGACACTCTGTTGGGTCCGTCAGAAAGAAGTAACCTCAATTACTGGACAACCCCTGTCGGATTCATTATAGCTATTTAATTACCTGAGACCAGGCTAATTCCGAGTGAGATAACAAGAAAATATGCAATAAAAACTGCGACAAAGCACGCACATGAGTGGAACTAGGATAGAAAAGGAGGTAAAAATTTATGCTACAAACCCAGCCAACAAAGCCACTAGCTCCATCTGTGGAGTAAACCTAAACATTCGAGACTAAAGCCTTATGGAAACCCATGAAGAATGTATCATGTCATACAGATCTTCTCTGTGAGAGATGTCGAAACTAATCTGATTGGTTAAGCACGCAACACGGCCGATGCCTTCTAATTCCTATACCTGCTGTTATTTTCAATTTCCAAAATCCTAGCTTCATCCCAGCCTATCTTACGACCATCTTCACAGGCATGTTGGGCTAATTTTGACTTTTCTAGAAGACCTTCTTTGAGATTTTGCCTGCTGTTTCGCCTATGAATCATACGAGATCGCGAACATAACGATGATTGAAATGAGGATAAAGAGGGAACAAGCTTTTGCGAACCCGTAACCACATCTGAGCTCCGGCTCCGGCAACCGAGAAATAAAAATATCTCGCAAAGGACAAATTATGAAGAACAATTTCCGGGCATTTCTACAAAAAAAAATACTGGCAAGGATACAATCTTCAGGTTGCAGCGTGCTCTAGGCTTGAAGAAACTCAGTAGTGACTAAAAGAACCGAGCCGAATTGGAAAGTTAAACATATGCTACTTCAACCTCAACAACTTTTCTTACTTCTGCTAATTTTCGCGATGTTCCATATATTTATCAGGATTAGTCTCAATCCCAATTACAAGTCCAACGAAACAACTCTTGTACGATTTAGTAAAATTCAATTAACACAGATGTCAATTCACCGAGCCTGTCAGAAGCATTATTCATGAATATTCAGAATTGTTTGACCTAGCCTAAACAAAGCTATAATGAAATAATTAATACTAATTTGTTATTTTCTTCAAATATATCATATCATGAATAATCTGAATTATTTTATCTCCAGGATAAATCTATAATTAATTAACTAAAGGGTTAAATAAAAATAAAAATGTTCTGTTACAACTTAATGTTACCGTATATCGTTTTGGTAGCCCCAGCTTTCTCATCTCGGTATTTTGAAATGCAGGACTTCGACCAAGCAGAACCAACATTTCATCGAATATTGTAGTAGATATTGTGAAATGCTTAAAAACTCTCTTTTTTTTTCCGGGCATGTCCTCAAGTCTCCATACATACAATATTACGAGTATTCTCCTTTTACCAATCCCAGACGCACTTTTGGACGCACTGAAACTGTCTTTTATTTTTCTTTTCGACATCATCATCATCATCAGTAATCTGTCAAGACGACAGGTCCACAGTCTCTTTCAAAACAATTCCTCCACTTAATGCGATCTAGAGCTTTCTCCTTCAAATGACAGTATCCTCTTCTGTCCCCAAGGTCATCCAGCATCTTCTTACGTCTTCTTCCTCGTCTTCTTGTCACTTCTATCCGCCCATCTATCTTTCCTTCGATAGCTTCTTTTAGAAGGCAGTTCAAATAAAAAACCACACATTGCGACGTGCTCTGTAAAGTCCATGATGAAAGCGAATAATAAAGCTGAGGTAACAGTCGCTTTGCACGCTGTCCCATACAAAAAAAAAAAGGTGCAACTACTGAAATCACTACTATTTCTGTCGCACATTAAAATCGCTCGTGGGCGCTCAGTCTAAGAAAATGAATCTACGATTTCAAATGAGTGGCACTAAAGTTAGATATTTAATACACTGTACGAGTATATGGTGGGAACATTCTTCAAGTGTCTCCTGCGAACGTAACAAAGCGGCTTCTCTACAAAAGCTGATGTGCATATAACGATTTCCGGGGTTTCTAAAAACAAAAACAATACGGGGTGAGGAGGGGGGGAGGTGTGAGGTAGGGAGAGAGGTATATTGGCCTCATATATTTCTCCATCTGGCACTAATTCTTTCTCTCTCGTGTGCATTCGTTGCGGGTCGGTGTATCAAACAAAGCAAAGCTTCAGTGTCACTATCACATCATCATCAGGATATCCACAAAATTCAGTACTACCTAACCTGACAATACCGTATTTACGCATGTATAGGCCGCACATTTTTTGCCAAAAATTCAAGAGGAAAACTGAGGTGCGGCTTATATTCGAAATCACACTTCATTTTAAAAAAATTACATTCATAATTAGTAATACAGGGTGTTCTACTCCTGAAATAATATTCCAAGAAAATAAGTTTTTCTATAATTTGTCTGAAAATTGTGCTGCGGCCTATACACGCATGCGGCCTATACATGCGTAAATACGGTATTATCTCCGTTCTGCACGACAATGAGGCTCTAACAAAATACAGTGAAATTGCCTTTTGCCGAGCCGGCTGGTGAACAGGTATGTATGAGGGGTAGGCCTCCTCGGCCCTTGCACCGCGACCTACAGTGGTCTGTTGTGCTTTGGTGAAGACGTAACGCTCTAGACTTATATTCTAGTGCTGCTGGGTTCGAATTTCGGACGGAATATGTTATACTGAGTGGTTTTTCGTGGCTTTCCTCAGCCCTTCTACCAAAATTCTACCTAGAATAGGTCATGAATGCTTCTTCACGAATCCTTTACAATTAATTAGCCACCATTTGCATCAATTAACGCAACACATTTCATATACTGAGAGCATCTGTTCCTGCAACAGAGAAATGTGGGTATGATAAGCGAGTGTGCTTAGCCCGTGAGTCAAAATGAGGAGTGCGTTCTTGTGGCCGGTCACGCGACGTTATACACGTGCACATTAAGCAACGTGACTCGGTCTCCCTCCTCGACAGCGAACCGCATCAGCGACGCCTCATCTAAACTGTACACAGCATTTCCTTGACGAAATTCAGCACGATACCTAAATTTGCATAACGGATTAACTACGTGAGAAATTTAGGGCATTACATGGGGTCTGAGATTTATAGTCATGCATACTGTCAGGACAGCAAAAGCTATATTAATATTCAGTTGGATGGCAGCCGAGGAAGACCGGTACGACCAGATAGAATTTACGGATATGTAAATAAATATACAGACACATATGATAAAACTTTACAGGAAAGATTGTTAAGCTTGTGAACTACTCAGCTGTGACACCTCTAATCATGTAGGAGAATGCAGACGTTTCGGAGGAACATACCACCTTCATCTTCAAGGTTGAAGTATGCAAATTGAAAAACTATCTCGGTTATGTATGTAGGTTACAAGAAAGGAGGTCCTTGAACACCAATAACAATAATAATAATAATTCAATTCTATATTACTTATGTGCCAAGTCAACAGCTACACAAGGCCAATTACAGACACAGCATAGAGCGGATAAAAGTAATTACATTATGGACAATAATAATAATATTTGCGCTCATTATCACGCAATAACGAGGCACAGAGGAAGGATTTCGTACTATAAATACAGCCTTAATTAGAGTCCTGTAAAATACGTACAGAATCTATATAAAAAAAACCTGTAGTATGGAGTGCATATAATTACCTAATTACAAGTACACAGCGAACATCATGCATTATCCCAATACTACAGTGTTCAGAGACACCAAATACAGTGAGGTGATTATTACTGGAGCGCCCTTTTAGAAAAAAACCTTTGTTCAAGCCTATCAGACTACAATGTGTGCCGGTGAGTGGCGGGCAACCAATACCGCAGCCGAGTGGGTATGGATACAGGAACATGCGCACGAGGAGCCCGGAGAATACGGTCCCCCCCACTCCTGTCCCTCGCCACAAATCCCGCATGAATCAACAGCTTGGCCTCCTGACATTTTCATCCCGATGGATCATTACTCAATCATGCTGCATTAATAGCTGGGTCAGTCCATGCATTTTTGTCTGTGCCAGTAAATGGTGTTCCTGCCTCCTTCAGTTTCCTATTTCGGTAAACTCAGAGCCTCCAACACATGTCCGTATGGTATGAACGGGCAAACACATTTCGCCTTACCCCTCTCTGTGGTCTAGTGGTCAAAGTTCCTGGCTACAGATCCAGAGGTCCGGATTCGATTCCCGGCGCTACCAGATTTTCTGAGAAGTAGTGGGTCTGGAACGGGGTCCCCTCAGCCTCGTGAGGATAGTTGAGGAACTACTCGAATGGAAAAGTAGCGGCTCCGGTCTACAAAACCGAAATTAACGGCCGTGGGGAACCGTTGCGCTGACCACGCGACACACTCTATCCGCTAAAGTTGGCATTAACTTCGCCGACAAGCGGCGGTCACTCGGTCGGTATAATTCGCTTGCGGACTACAGGCCACGGATTTTGTTTGCTTTGCTTGTTTCTTAACACATTTCAAAGCATACAGAGTCGGAAACCTGGCATCCTCACCCAGTATTCGTTGTTTCCCTGATACACCTCTCAGGAGACTTCTCGGATATTACGTCTGTTAAGTCACGACAGCTATTTTCCAAATTCTTTCCAAATCGTTACTTGTCCGTCATCCTACCATTCGAGGCTATACAGACTGCGATACTGAGCGTGCCGTAAAATACACGATATAAGAAACTCCCTGCAGCATAATCCTTCTGAAAAGATAACAGTCGTTCATTCCACAACGAATTAAATTCAGCTACAATCGCAGAATTCGAACCTCTCTAAATGTTTCTTCAGATGAGTGTTGAATTAAGCCAAATACTGATTAGAACTGTTCCATTTAAAGATTTAATCCTCAGGAAATTTTTAACTTGCCTGAACGTTTATGCTATTGCGTTCAACTTAATCGGCGCTAGCTCTATAACATTTCCGAATAAAACTAGAGAGAGAAGACCTAAGTCAGAAGTTCGAGGAGGTAGGGGTTTGAAGATCCTCAAGCAAATGAGCTGTTGATCCGATGGCTTACGTACACAAATCTCTTGAACCGAACCAGTTCAATATCAAGCCAGGCAGCATGAGATTTGTGGCATGCAGAGAAACGCTGAAGCAGAGCGTCTCAGAGATACTCAGTTTCTATAAGAATTAACTCCAATTTAGACTAGTCTACGGGACTCCCCAAGATGGGACTTCCCCGATCCCTCTACTAGTAACTTGCCTCACTCTCATACTAACAAAGTGACCGCGAAGGGATTAGTCGGAAGCGAATTCACATGTATCTGCTAGCAACAGAATACTATTCAACAGATAATGGAATTCACGTATTTATTTCCAAAGTCTCCACCAGGTTCGCTACGCTTCTTTATTTGGAGCTGAGGCGCTTTCATGGTGGCTTGTCTGTGGTTAAGTACGCTTGGCTTTATGTAGCCAAGCCGAAAGTGAAAGTAAATTCAGAAAACTAAAATACAGCTGTATCAGCGGGAGTTCGAAGGAGAAATGATAACTACGGATAACAAAATACTTTATTGCCGAGCGTGTGAAAAAACGGTTGCGAAAAACGCTTTCAAGTGCTTCAGCATCTGAACACTAATATACAGAAAGAAAATACTAAAACTAAATCCACGAAAAGTCCTCCTGTTCAAAAATTGCTTACTGAATTTCCTAATAATAGTTTTCATAGTTCTCCGTTGACTTGAGCGAAGCCTTTTTAGCGATAGATACTACGTTGTGTAAAGTAACCAATCCTACTTAGAGAAATTTCATAGAGAAATACACAGTGCAAAGTGCCGGATGAAACTACTGTGCACAGAAATAACAAGAAGCAGTGTTACGATCTTAGAATTGAAAGCATTAGAGATAAGATTCAAGATAATTCTGTGTGGGTGTCAATCGACGAAACACAAGGCTGTGAGAAACGGTTCGTTGCAAATGATACAGTTCGTACCCTCAATAAGAATGAACAATTTACCCCATACCTTCTTGCGGTAGAGAAATTTTAAACCACAGCTCTTGAGTTTCCGAATTTTTTATCGATTCTATGAATTTACTATGGCCGAATGACATTCAGTATGAGCGCGTATTGCTCTTTGTAAGTTATATAATCAAAGTCAGTACTGTTCTTAAGGAGGCGACTAACTATAGAAAAGGGCCGCGCCATAGCCCAAGCGGTTAGTCGCTGGCTTCCCACTGCGGCGGCACGGGTTCGATCCCTGGTCTGGTCAACTGGGATTTGTAGTGGACAAAGTGGCGCTGGGGCGGGTTTTCTCCGAGTATTTCGGTCTCCCCTGCCAATCTTCATTCCACCAAACCTCCACAATCACATTCACTTATCATCTGAGGCTGGTACAATAGGCTAGAAGTGGCCGCAGTACAAGGGACTTAGTCCCACCCCACTAGCAACATTTATGTGAACTGCAACAGAAAAAAAGCTGAAAGCTTGGAGAGCTAAATGTGAGTGGCGTTAGATTTTTTAATTTGTAATAAAAATGCTGGCATTATTGCATGATATGTATTTAAGTATAGCCTTTCGTTGCAAGTGAAACATTCAGTGATTACATAGAATTAAATCAAATGTTGATTTGTTGGTCCTAAAATAAAGTAAAATCAATTTTAATATACGGTATGAACTTTTCATTTTGGAAGTTTCTCATCCATAATCGCATACATATTTAAGGCATTATTAGGGCATAAAACTCCGGTCCCAGTGCTGCGACTTCTTGATTTGATTCTTCGCTGTGAATATAGAAGAGATGTTAAAAACGAAATGGATTTAAATGACAACAGGTGAAACTGCGAATTTGGTTACTCCTGTATCCACAGATTGTAAAATCCCACCTCGAGCTGATGCACAGACAGTGATCACAGTTAAAAATATCTTCGGATATACGAATTCCCAACCCACCGCGTTTCGTGACAAGCAACACACATGAAACTGGCAGCTTAATGGAGTTCTGCTGTCCAAACAGTTGTTCAATATTTGATCACACCGTGGAAGCAAGGTAAGTGGCGAGCCTGAACGAAATAAAATGAGGCCTAGTTCAGTTATTAGCATGACATTGATCTGCAACCCGCATTCAAGCGTCAATTTCGGAAATTGGGGCTAAAATTCGTAGCGAACTTCATGAAAGCCATACAACACTTCAATGCTACGCATGTCGAGGACTAAGTAATGACAATATATAAAATACGAAGAGTTTCATTTACAGGCCAACTCAACTGGAACAGAAATGAAAAGTTCCATAACTGAGCGACATGAACATTTACTGACATCATTACAACAGCGGTTCAACAAAAGAGGATGACGAGGGAATAAAAAGAACAATAATGACGGAAAGAAAAATAACGAAGAAAGAAAGGGGAGAAAGAAAGTAAGAGAGGACTTAGGCAAGGCTGCAGCCTTTCCAGACTTGACATTTATATATACTTACATGAAGATCTGGCCGCGTCAAAGCTCAAGCGGTTGGTCGCTGGCTTCCTACTGCGGCGCCCCGGGTTCGATCCGGGTCTGGTCAAGTGGGATTTGTGGTGGACAAAGTGGCGCTGGGGCAGGTCTTCTCCGAGTACTTCCGTTTCCCTGCCAATCATCATTCCACCAATTGCTCCACAATCACCCACACCTATCATCTGGGGCTGGTACAACAGGCCAGAAGTGGCCGCAGTACAAGGGAATTAGTCCCACCTAACTAGTNTACAATAGGCCAGAAGTGGCCTCAGTACAAGGGACTTAGTCTCACCTCACTAGCATTAAAAAAAGTAGGAGGAAGATGCAAAATGCTAAGTTATATGACTCAATTACATGTACTGCACAATTAGCAGAGCCCTAAAACAGAGGCAAGATCGGAAATCAATTGTACAAAGTAGTAGCATTGTCACTGCAAAACAAAAATGTAAACAATCGAAAAAAATATTTCTTTAGATGAGTCAATTTGCGTTAATACGTGTGGTGTGGCATGCGCCTGTTCCACGCAACACATTTAAATAGAGATAAAAACAAACTCCGTGATTTTAGTCAGCAAACGAACTATACCGATCGAGTGACCGCCGCTTGTCGGCGAAGTTAGTGCCAACTTTTGCGGATAGAGGGTGTCGCGTGGTCACTACAACGAATTCCCACGGCCTTTAATTTCGGTTTTCTAGACCGGAGCCCATAGTTCCTTGAAATAGCTCCTCAATTATCATCACGATGCTGAGTGGATCCCGTTCCACACACACTTCTCATAAGAAAATTTTGTAATGCCGGGAATCGAACGCTGGACCACTAGACCACAGAGGCGGTATTTTAAACAGAGATAGCGCATACTTATTTTTCAATTAACCTTGAATGTCGATACATTAATAGAAATGTGGCCAAACACCGTTATGATGCTTTCAAGTTGCCACCAGATGGAGTACGAGGAAACGACCTCAGTGGAGCCGAGACCTTTTCCGGAAGATGACGTTGCTCAGCTGGCCAAAAAATTGCGCGGTTCCATTGGAGCCGAAGATGCATAATCGTCGAACAAAACCCGCTACCTGACGCAATCCTGAGCCAGCTGAATCCAATCTGCATGTAACTATTAATTTAAGAAAGAATGTAATATCTTCCGATCTAGTTATTTAGTTATTTAGAGAGGGTGGGTTTCCCCATGCACCGCGATCAGTTTGATTTATTGTGCTTCCCTCTATGATATTCTACCAGTCTCTATACCCTACCGATACTGGTGCTTACCATCAGTCCCGACCAAGCCAGCGAGTTCGGCCTCTACTGGCTTGGCGGTATCTATAATGCTTCCCCCATCTATCAGAGGCGTTAGAGACTACTGTTGGGCGGGAAATGTCCTTGAATTTGGCTCAGTGACCTCCTTAGGAGATATGAGGTTCTTTTACGTGCCGTAAAGCTACGACACGGGACCCACGGCTTAAAGTCCCTCCCGGAGGACTTGTTCACTGAATTTTTCCGCCCTTAAAAATTCCAAATTCCGGGTTTGAACCCGCGTACTACGAGTCATGAGGTGGGAACGTTACCTCCAGACTACTTAGGCCGCTTATCTTCCGATCTAAGCTTAGGTCTTCCAAGACGCCGTTCCCTTAAGACTTTTCGACTACAAATTTCTATGTATTTGTCATGTTCCCATGCACGCTAAGTTTCCCATCCTTTTCACCATTCTTAATTTAATTTCCCTAATAAAATCTGATGAAGATTATGAGTATAAGATGAAGAGATCAAATATGCTTCAAAACAAGAATCGAAATTACAGTGCAGACTTTCAAAATCAAACTAATTATCTACTTCTTACATGCCCGATCTATATAGATCATTTTCTTATAACACGAAGCCACAAAACGAAAAATCGCGGAAATGTGTTCACAGAAAAGTTAATTAAAAGCGTACAAACTGGAGCCGCAAACTGAAGTTCGTCTGAACTGAAGTGTCGTTGAGGACGTTTACGGCGCTTCTGAGGAACCATCAAACAAACATAACTTTTGTTTTCAATAATTAAGCCCAGTCGTTGAAAAGCCACAGGCACTGAAATTTGGCCGTATTAAACACTAATTAGATTTCATGGATGCTTCAGAACTTCACCCAGTACCTATGGTAACCTATGCCATCTAGCGGCTTATTCGATCAATGACCGAAAGGGCGTCGCCTGAAGATGTGGCGGTTCCAAGCGGTAAGATACAGAACTGCTCTAGGCACCAGACGTGCCTTCAGGCACATTAAATTACTCACTCTTTCCGTTATTTGCATCAAAATGCCCACGGTGAATCAGTAAATGACAAAGCTCAAAAGTATTCTGCTACAATACCAACGCACACCATAAAACCTATTCATAAAATAAGACTAGCTTACCAGGACGTATGGTATGGCTAGAATCAATAAGCTGTCGTGTGTTCCAGCATGACGACGGCCTCTCAGGTACGAGCCTTACCTGAAACAAAACAGATTATATATACAATACCAATAAATGCTACATTACGCTTATAATAATTTTGAAAATTTAGAGTAATCTTATGTCCTGTCTGAAATGCTTTATGCATACGCGATATCAGTTTGCAATTCATGAAAATACAACTATATGTGATTATATTTATGGTATAATTAATTGTAAGGAGCTGCGCCAGTCCTGGGAGGGTCAAGAAATTCCTCGCTATTCATCGAACCCGAATGTTTATTAAGGTCTTAGAAAAAGCGCGTCATGAGCTAGACGAATCGAGCACATAACCTCATTTCCATTTGTTTGTCATCCAGTCTGCTGTGTCTAGAACATCTCTTATGGTGCTTTATCATCACAGAGTGAAGTATATCGTCATTACGAAGTTACCACACACTATTTTCAAAATACAAAGGGCACAAAAATCGCCTTACCGCACATCTCACTGAAAATACAGACATCAATTTCCGGTATGGCTCCATATTCACGGAATCACGCACCTTCCAATTTGTTTACCATTCTACATACGTCTAGCATCCCCAAGCAGTTCCTTATCTTAAGGTTTCCTGACTAGTATTCTCATCTGCCCATGTACACGAGCGTTTTTGTGTTTCTCCCATCTCACTCTCTTTGACTGGATCACACGAACTGCATA
>NW_019743148.1:1788795-1830835 GCF_002891405.2 Cryptotermes secundus | reverse complement strand
TTGTGAACACAGTAATGAACCTTCGGGTTCCATAAAAGTTGGGAAATTCTTGAGTAGCTGCAAAATTGGCGGCTCCTCCAGAAGGGCTCAGTTCCGTAAGTAAGTACGCATTTTCAAATGAATCATTACACATTTATTACGCGATAAAAGTATTCAAATGGTAGAGTACATATTTTTTCGCGAAACTGCACACTTTTATTTAGCAGATCTGGAATATGCGATTAAAATTATATTGTTCTATATTCATATAAGTAAATTCACTCAATTCGAAGCTCCCTGATGCAAATAAGTAGATGATTCTATTCTGGTTCACGTATTGCCTACATAGTAATCACATCAGCAATGTACTTTACCTCTTCTGCCAGCTCTCCGAACTGTTATCCATACTTGCGGCGACCGGTAATGAGAAAACAGTAATTACTAAACCTCAACTAGGCCTGCCAGTTGTTGCTGAACATTTACTCCATTAATACTTCGCAAGTTACGAAGGTAAATGCAGCTTTATAACAGTTTACTGACAAATATCAGTATATACAGAGTTGGATACTTGTGTCTGGATAACCGCCGCGATTTTCAATCCGTTTGGTTCAAAGCAAACAAACTCCGTGGCTTTCGTCCGCAAGCGAACTATACCAACCGAGCGACCGCCGCTTGTCGGCGAAGTTAGTGCCAACTTTAGTGGATAGAGGGTGTCGGGCGGTCAGCGCAACGAATCCCCATGGCCGTTAATTTCGGTTTTCTACACTAAAGCTGCTATTTCCTTGAAATAACTCCTCAATTGTCCTCACGAGGTTGAGTGGACCCCGTTCCACAACCACTACTTCTCAGAAAATCCGGTAGCGCCGGGAATCGAACCTGGACCTCTGAATATGTAGCCAGGAACCCTGACTACTAGACCACATTTGGTTCAGCTGCCCAAAATACACGACTCCACCAGAATGAAATGTATTTGGAAGTGCTCAGAGAGGGGGGGACTACTGTTTTATCTTTGTAGGCTTACATGCCAGCTTACATTTACAGCACGTGACTATCTTTAGGGCGTCACAAACAGCCTATAAAGCGTAGGCCTATCTATGAGATAGCAACAAAAAATCCACAAACTGGGGATATACGATGCGAAAAGGGGAGTGAGGAGCAAGAAACAGAATGAAAAGGAGCAATGACAGCAAAAAGCTCAACTTCGTCGCCTTTTAAAGCCAACCTTATTCCCCGCAGAATTTCTAAAGCGAATACGGTTCACAGCCGGGGTTATTATTTTCTAAAGGTGTCGCCTTCCTCCCTTTTTCATTGCAGTACCACATCACAGCAAGTAACGAGCTTCCCAAAGTGCCAAGGGATGGTGAGACGCAGCAGAACATCTATAGAAATCGTAGTAAACCAACGTCGTTATGACAGCAAGAAGTACACAACTTGACACGTCTCAACACAGGGCGGTTGTACCGTATTCTCTTAGTGTACCATGCCTTGAATGCGGCAGTGAGCTGGTTAATATGTTTCCTGTTCGAAAGATACTAGATTCGGCCTTCAGCTATGAGACCGGAAGACTGACTGTGATATTAGGCACACATATTACTTCCAGGCAGATGCTTTCGATTTATCATCAAAAACGTCACAGATTAAGCTCGTCTGCTTTGGTGATAAGGGTTAAAAGTGTTCCATACATCTTTCTGTTTAATAATACGACGTATAGACCCATTTCTAGGCAACGACTCGGTGAACAAATTCCCACGGAAGCAAACGCACGCAAAAATAGGATATCCACTACTAGGCAACGGATCAGTAAACACGCCTCCTTAACAACAGAGGCTGTGATTTCTGCGTGGTCCGTGCAAAGTGGTTATAAAGAAGGATTCGGTTGAGAAGAGTTAGCTGTTGTCAGAAGGTGAGAGAGTTCAGTTGGTGAAGAGCTCATTTCAGTTAGCTCTTGAGACCTGGGTCGATTCTGGAGATGGCAGTCAAAGGTGACTGAGAAGAAGCGCAAATAAATAAATAAATCAGACTGTAAAAAAAAACTTCATGTGCGATCTCAAGTTACACTGAGACGGTTACAAATCCATTGCCACGATACGACTAGTGATATTGAGAATCCAAATGCGTGTGTAACGGTGAACTGTAATGTGTATATATCAGCAATAGCGCTCTAATTGCCTGTAGTTCCGCGCACTGTCTATAAGGTGTCAATAAATCAAATCATCCAATCCAGAAACAGACTTATAAGTCACGCGCGAACCCCCAACACGTGACAATATCCTTGGCATTTCCTATCCTTCTGTTTACAATGGTAAAGCAACTTCAAGACTCGGGTTTTCCATGAAAACGAAGTCGAGACCAGTACTTTGCTATATGCGAAAAGGTCTGAAGTGTTATCCAATTATTATGGGAGAAGTTATTCTAAGAGATGGCCCGAGATTCTTCTAGAAGAATGTCCATCCTGGACAACAAACGACTACTTACAATCCACCAGCCACAATGACTTTCGTACGGGGTTCGTTAGGTTGTCCTCTGTCATACTGAACAACTGGGCCCACATTCTGCATACGGAAATGTATATTTCATCGGTTCGCCAGATCTTAAACTTAAGAGAAGCTTTTTGCCTTCAGTGCTTCGTAAAGAGTCAGTACAGGACATATTTGTATTTTTGTACGCCTAAAAATGTCCAGTCACACGTCTAAGGCTTTTTTTTAATTCGCTTAGTGGGGGGTGGAGTCCAACTGGGTCCACTGGGCACGGTGGCCACTGATTGGCCTATTGTAGCCTGCCCCGGGTGATTATGATGATGGAGAATTTGGTGGAATGAAGATTGGCAGGGGAAACCGAAGTACTTGGAGAATACCCGCCCAAGCGCCACTTTGTCCACCACAAATCCCATTTGACAAGACTCGGGATCGAACCCGGGCCGCCGCGGTGGGAAGCCAGAAACTAACCGATCTAGCTATGGCGCGGCCCGTCTAAGGCTTACATAAACTGTCCAAAACTTTATCGCAGAAACAAGAGTTCATCTACATAGGGATGGAGCTATTTCACTTCAGAGCAATAAAAGTCACGCGTTTTATACCTTCACTGTAGCAGCTGTTTCGATAAAATTGGTTAAGAATACAAAAGACATACAAAAGATATAGGAATAGTTCCCTAGCTAAGGCGCATAAAATACTGTATAATTTTCCACTTACTTGATATATATCCACGTACCTTAGGCTTTAGTACGGTCTAAATGCAATATTTTATTTCTTTTCTAAACTACTGAACTTAATTGTAAGATAAGCACTGAAATATTGTGGGTCTGTTCAGAACAAGGACTAAATTAGAAACCCCACGTCAAAAATAGCCTCGAATGGCCTGGGATACGTGGGTTGTGACTCCACACAACAGCGACATTAGAGGTAATGCGTTCCTTCAAAACGTTGGAATCCGCCAACAGGACTGTACGGTGTGACAACGCAGATCAGAATCGCAATAATGACCGCCGTGCGAACATCGAAACGCTGATGTAGGCGATCCACCTTATGAATCTTACACGTATGAGCTGAGTGCTGGCAATCGACGGTTATCGCTCCAATGAGACAGTTTTCTGAATATCGGTTAAGCTACAATACGTTTCTTATAGCAGCAAGTGTATCAAGCTGAAATGTGCTATAGATATGAAAGAAAGGAAAGCAGAGGGCAAAGGTCCGCTTGAAATCCAATATATTAGAGTTTTCCTGTTTTACACCCATTTGTACTTTCTTTCTCGTAAGATGAAACATTCCCAAATTCTACGCACGGAACCTCCATTCTATATCTGCTGATCCCTTTTCTAAAAGGGGGTTACAGAACGTTTGTCAGTCCTCGTAAACCATATAGTGCCCCTTCCGGAAACCTAGAAATGTGAACTGGAATTCCTCTCGATTCGAATAAAGAGATATCACTAGATTAAAACAAACTGTACAGTCCCTTATTCACCTCCGCCTTTAATGCAACTGAAAACTGCTCAGACGATCTGCTTAATTTAAAATAGCATGGCAATCGCCTCAACTGCTATATAATGTCCCGTGTAGGGTGGTACGCGTAACAAAAATAACGGGTTTTAGAAGGGATGATTTGATTTATTGGCATTTCGTTTAGAATCTGTCTTAATTACAATTAATACAGCGATATCGTTGATTTATACAATTTACAGTTCGCCGTTGCACACACATTAGGATTGTCTGTCTTCACTAGTCATCTCCTGGCAACGGATCTCAACAAAGAAACCAACACATCAAATAACTATGAAGTCTTGCCATTTCTTGCTAAATCACCATGGAACCTCGGAACTCAACCAGAAACTCTTTTGCACTGTGAATTCAGTACTCTGCACAGACCCCATGGAAAACATAGTCCGTATTGTTGTTGACGTCACAGCGTTGCATAGTACGGTCCTATATGCGGAAATGTGTTTACCGAGACGTTACCTCAGAAACGGATTACATAAACCCGTTGTTCCATTGTTGCGTGCGTGTATTACTTAGCAACAGCTGTTTCTGTGGCTCAACAGCTCTTTCGTGAGCTAAATGCGCCACAAATTTCGGCATTACTTTCGCCATCTTCAAACATCTGTTTTAAAACCCTCGCACTGGACTAGATCTTGGATCAATATACAGGGTTAGCCTAAAAAAGAAAGAGACAGTTTAAATGAATCTTGTTTGCGAAACTTACACGCGCAGCCCAAAAAAGTCGACAACACGTGCAAGTTTAGAACTTCTAGTTCCACAAAAGACTGTGTGGAATATCTTGCGTAAACGTTTACGAATGTTGCCTTACCGGTTGCAATTATTGCAGAACCTCACTGAAAACGACAAAACCCTCCGCCACTCATTCTGTACGGACATGCAGCAACGGAACGAAGCAAGCAATGATTTCTTTAACCGGCAGTTTTCGGTGACGAATCAACGTTCCACATTAGCGGTACGGTGAACCAACACAACGTTCGTATATGGGGAACTGAAACCCGAGAGCTGTAGTAGAGCGTGTGAGGTATTCACCTAAAGTGAACGTTTTTTGTGCTGTATCCGGTAAAAGGGTGCACCCATGTAAACTTCAGGGCGTACTTTACAAACCATGTAAATACCTCGGCCATGTTATTAAAACTCTTCTTTCTGTAAAACTTCGAACGTGTCTATTTCCTTTAGGCTAACCCTGTATTTCCACGCCATTGCACATCGTTGTTCAGACTATTGTGTGTCTGAGAATAAAATTCGCTCCCCTTTCGGTGTTATTTTCCTTTAGCGTCGTACGTTTTCTGCCCCCTTCGTCTGTGTGCTCTCACCAGTTGGGACTATGTCAAAGTTGTTCAATGATAGCACAACTGAGCTGTCTTTACAACAACAAACTTGAACGGGAAAGGTTCAAAGGGCTGCTCCAATGACGAAGCTCTAGCTATGTATTCGGAACATACCCGGTTCGAACCTGAGTCCGGATACCAGTCATTCCAAATTAAGTTTTAAGCAGCTTGTAGGCACATTTCAGACATATTCAATTATTAAAAAAAAATTAACAGATTTCGGTTAATTTTATGAAACTATACAAAATTCACACTACCAGAGGAATTCATAAATGAAACCTTACTACAGAGCTACACAACAATAGCCAGAGCTATGCGCTATGCTCTTATGGATCGGAATGCTGGGAATGAATGAAAGGGTTAGAAGAATGGAAACTGCAGAAATACATTTCCTCAGAGAAGAACGGCGAGTGACAGATATGAAGGAAATAATAACTATCGAATGAACTGTCTGTAACATCTGGAAGGAACATTCTGGTATCGAATTCTGAAGTTCTTTTATCGATATAAATGGAAACCTAGAAGATGCCGATGCCAAGAATGTCCAACAAAAAGATTAATAGGCTTTCAACCCTGTAACCAGAGCAGACCAACAGCTTCATCCGTGATACTGAAAAATTTCAGATATATTTTGTCAGTTAAGTTCAATATGTAGCTCTCGTTCAAAATAATTAATTCCTGTAAGAGGCAGTGGAGGCCTATAGGGTTGTGAGTCGTCAAGGCTTCCACATTTTCTAGACAGTCCGCTCACAGACGGCGGTGAAGTTGTCAGCCTTACTCACCTGCCGCCCTTCACCCCAAGGATACCTGGCACTCATTACTGTTAGAGGCTGAGTAGACCCCTGAGCCATAGTGAGGCTGGGAGGATTAGGTCAATTGAAAAATCAAATTACCTCATCGGAAATTAATTGTTGTCTTCATATTTCGGTGAGATGTACGACAAAACTATTCATCTAGCCACAGCAATATGGCTTACAATTACTTGATGAACTATGTTAAAAATATATACTGTGCAGTGAACCATATCTGATTCCCCTGACACTATGCAGATGAATGATAAAATATGCCCGTTCCCCAAGCTAAGATGTGATAACGCCTGCATACAAACACATGCAGCCGATAAAAACATTTAAATCCAATCAGGTTACATGGTTTCGAGCACAGATACCTGCACAAAGTTCGTGTGTAGATTATCACCAGGGCCGGGATTTTGATGACCTGAAAATGTTTAAAAAGATGACCTATAAAACGATCGAAAAATATACAAAAATGACCTAAAATATGACCCAAAAATGTAATATGCAGGACCCGGATTTTGATGACCTCAATATATTGAAAAATGACCTACAAAATGACCGAAAAAATCCAGAAAAATGACCTAAAGGAGAAAATAAAGAACACTTCGCTTCCATGTTATTCACATTTCAGAAAACATATGAAGAAAAATTGCCTAAAATGGCCAAAAATGACAAGAAATACCATTTAAAGTCCAAAAATTTACCAAAATATTACCTCCAAAATGAAAGAAATGAACTTACACCTAAAAATGTCAAAAATTACCTATAAAATTTACATTTCTGTAACCAGCAGCTCATATCCGAGATTTATATATTTAAGAGCATCGCACAGGATACAAGGAAAAAAAGATGACATGTCATATCAAAATCCGGGCTCTGATTATCTCTATACAGAGTTAGCCTAAAAGAAATAAGACAGTTTAAATGAATCGTGTTTGTGAAACTTACACGTGCAGCCCAAGAAAGTCGACAACACGCGCAAATTTAGAACTTCTAGCTCCACAAAAGACTGTGTGGAACATCTCGCGTAAACGTTTACGAATGTTGCCCTACCGGTTGCAATTATTGCATAACCTCCCTGAAAACGACAAAACCCTCCGTCACTCATTCTGTACGGACATGCAGCAACGGAACGAAGCAAGCAATGATTTCTTTAACCGGCAGTTTTCGGTGACGAATCAACGTTCCACATTAGCGGTACGGTGAACCAACACAACGTCCGTATATGGGGAACTGAAACCCGAGAGCTGTAGTAGAGCGTGTGAGGTATTCACCTGAAGTGAACGTTTTTAGTGCTGTATCCGGTAAAAGGGTGTACCCATGTAAACTTCAGGGCGTACTTTACAAACCATGTAAGTACCTCGGCCATGCTATTAAAACTCTTCTTTCTGTAAAACTTCCAAAGTGTCTTTTTCTTTTAGGGTAACGCTGTATTTGGCATCCTTATATTTCCGAAAATTTAAGATTTCTTTATTGGAAAATCCCCGACTATAACCTCTCACAAAGTCCATGGCAGCTTTAATGTCATTTGATAATGTTCTGAAAGGCATGATGCTAACTGTACATGGCACATTAGACCTTTATGATACATCCGTCCATTGTAGTCGCCCGACATTAATGTCAGAGAAAATATCGCTTTTTAAACAGCCTTACGCTTTCTAATAGTACACTAAGGATGTTAAATGAGTGTAGTAATAAATCAAGTAATAATATTTATCTCTGAATGTCTGGTTCTGATTTAAGACCGCTGAAAAGTGCAAAAAAAAAATTTCATGTTGAAATATCTGATATTTCGCGATTTATGTAAGACGTGACACATACGAGTACATCTGACGAAACATCACTGAACAAGCATGCCCGCTGATTAATGACTACGGGTGTACGTTGCACTGGGATTATGCTGTTACAATTTATATACGAATATATGTACATTTTATATGCAAGATTACTTTTCCTAACTGCATATGATCCGTGTTGATGTATGAGGGTATTTATTACCGAAATAACATGTCATATTTATAACTAATATATACAGCGAATAAGCACAAAGAGAAAACCAGGAGTTGGAAAACGGGATTGAAGATTAAAGGGAATTTTACCAACATAAAAGAGAAGTGCCAGAGATCTGTTTCTTGGTGAACATAATCCTGCAGGCCGTCAGTCATGTTCAGATATGAAATTACATGCTGATCACTTCAAAAATCTATAAAACCGAGATAACTAAGGCCCACAGTAAAATGCGCGACACATCTCTATAAAAGCATCTTACACACTATTCCGAAAAGTGGCATCCTTTTCCCCGACTGGGGACTGCACGAAACGGAAGGTCAATTTAAAATATAATGAAAAAATAATCCATAAGACATGATCCTGCTCACCTCGAACCTCGAGCCGGGTGTAGGAGTGGAGAGGGTAATTTAGCAGTAAACAAAAGTAAGGTGTACCTGGCCGATCATCCCGTAATTACTATTACAACTCTACGCTGAGAACAGAACCAGATCATCCGAGCAACTCTTCTTGAAGAATGCCGTCTTCTGGGGTGTGGCGCCATGTAGATATTGTCTTAACCGATCCTTCTTCAGGGAATAAGAAATCCGCGAGCGATGAACCAGCGTGAGCAGGTGACTAGCGACTCAGCCTGCAGTCACCTGCTCACGCTGGTTCCTTATTTTTATACCCTGAAGACGGAGGCGATACATTCCCCCGAAACGTCGGTTAACATAATATCTACATGGTTCCACATCCCAGAAGACGGCATTCTTCATAGTCACCGCTGTGAAAATGTAACATTTTAAGAAAATTTTTAGACATAGAATATTAAACATGGCATTCACAGTTAAGCCTCGTACTTTGCTTTATTTGGTAATGTTGCTGCGACACGATTTAGCGTGGATCTCCCATAAGAGAAAAAAACAAATGTGGTGGCATAGAAAAACGAAAGAAAACTTCCAGTATGACTCAGTCTTGCCTTTCACGTACAAGTGCCCAAGCTGCTTCATTCAGCGCTCATGTCTTTAAGACTGCAATACCTCAGAGCAAGGTAGGGATCTCGTACGTATTCCGAAACGAAATTAATCTCCCGGTTTCCGAGGGTAGGAGTGTTACGTGAAGGGCTGAAGTTGTCTTTATGTCTGTAAGACGCCTGGTCTCTCACTCCACATTCAAAACGTCAGAACTAATACAACTTGGACTTCAGAGGCAATAAGAATACAGACTGAGGAACTTCATAATTTGTATGCTTCACCAAATATATTTTTCCTTGGCACTACAGCCCCAGTGGGCCTAGGCCTACCTCCATGAACGTCTCCGTTCACTTTCGGTTTTTCTAGATCTTACACATTCGGTAGGACTCCTTGGGCGGGTGATCAGCTCGTCGCAAGGCCTCTAGCTGTACACAAAGACAGAAAAACTCACACAAACTAAACATCCATACCCTGAGTGGGATTCGAACCCACGATCCCGGTTTCCAAGCGAGCTAAGACAGTACATGCCTTAGACCGCTCGGCTACCGTGACCGGCTCCAAATATTATAAGTGTATGAAATTCACTGGACATGAAGAATGCATGGATGAAGTGATAAATACAAATTTTAGTTGCAAAAATGAAGAGCGGGAATATCTTAGTTAGTTAGTCTCTGTAAAGGCGGCGTATTCTTTTTTTTTAATTCGTTACGTAATTTTAAAATGTTATTTAGATTAGACTCGTACTCTTCATTCTGCATACGGCGTCTCATGCGGCATGCTATTGGGTCGCCTCCGATCTGGATACCAACGGCACTTCCATCACGTGGTACATCGCCATACTCGTTTCGCTGTTATCGCGGCTTTACCGTCGGAAGCAACGTCAGACTTACGTGAGCGCGGTATGAGCCACGTCTTGTCAAGTCATGACGACTCCACCACACGAACGAACATAGCAAAAAAATCAGGTTTAAAAGGTTGAACCGCAGCAACTTTAAAAAGGCGACGAATCGGACAACTGTTTGTATTTTCTGCTTCAAATTGTCTTCTCATAGGATTTCCCTTCCTCCCACAAAAATTGGCCATTTTGAATCGTCCTTTATAACTAAACATTCATCATCCTGAATTTCACATGGGAACAGTACAAGTTACTACTGACAACCTACTGGACAGGGGAACGTCGATTTACTTACAATGTTGTCCCGAACTACTGATCGTTCGAAAAACATACTCCTAAATTCCCCACCTCCGTACAAACACTGGAAGGGAGGAATGAATGGAAATCTCGTTAGAGACGTCTGAAGGCATCTGGGGGGGGGGTCCAGACTTTAGATGGCCACTTCGATCAATCCCCTGCACTGGGCCAAATACAAATCCCGAAAGAACGGGGCAGGCCAGCAGGAGAAACAGACTTAGAACGTTACATGATACTTGGCCGCGCCATAGCTCAAGCGGTTCGAGTTCGATCCCGGGTCTGGTCAAGTGGGATTTGTGGTGGACAAAGCGACGCTGGGGCGAGTTTTCTCTGAGTAATTCGGTTTCCCCTGCCAATCTTCATTCCACCAAATACTCCATCATCATAATCACCTGGGGCAGGCTACATTAGACCAATCAGTGGCCGCTGTGCCGAGTGGACTCAGCTGGACTACACCCCCCACTAAACGAAATACATGGTACTTTCTTATTTGGATGGCCATCATATTGCAATATGTTCTAAAATTATATGAAAATATCATGAATATTGATGATGATGGTGGTGGCATTGGTGGTGGTGGTGATGGGTAGAAGCAGCACCACAGAAAAGCGGCTCCGGAAAAAAACCGGATACTATATGGCCGAAGATTATTTATACCCCATTCGGGGCACTTAAAACTCTTCGTCGCTCATTCATATTACAAGAAAGCAAATATGCATAAATGTCTGCATAACAGCACAGAAAGGGACAAATCTTACGGTTCATGTAGTTAACAGCATGAATGCACGCTGGCAACTCGAAATTTGTTTTCGGTGGCTTTCCCTCGGTCCTAGACCAAATGGTAACCAAATTTCATACTGCACTGCAAATTTCACCCACAGCCCTACAAATTCTAATATCAACATTTCGACTAATTTCCAATATCAACATCAAATTTCCGATCGAACGCAGTAAAGCCCTGCTCAACGCTCCCCGTAACCTAAAGTATTCCACTTCCTATCAGTGTGTTTTCTTCACTTTCCAACGCATTACCATCTCTCAAACCCATCTTTACCAGTAGGATGATGGTACACTACATGGGAAATTAAGAAGCCGGAAAATGTTCTGCCCCCCTTCCCTGCATAAAATACTGTAACTCATCACTTCCGCCTCTACCCTTTCTTCTTCTTCTCTACAGGGGTTCGTGCTTCAAGGGGTTAACATCATGAGGATGTCCATGGAATTACCGATATCATTTGAGGCATGGGCGGGACGAAATAGGAGCCCACACGACCTCCGAGTCTATTAATCTCGCACAATATAAGACTTAACTAACGCGTCAAGCAACTCATTGTATCAGCTCAGGTTGCTGCAAAATGCAATACATATCGGGACACAGAAACATCTGGGCTTCTCGCTCACGTTTTCTATATTTACACTTTCATCTATTGTGCCTATCACCTGCATATCCGTTCCTCGTTACGTTCTCTACCTTTTCTCCTTTTGTTAGCTTTATATGTAGTGCGTTCGGTTCTTCCAAAGATGTCTTTTATCGTCTCTGTAAAAGTGTTTTGTACTGCACTTCCTGCAAAGAAAACAAAGAAATATAGAAGGCGAAATGGCCATTGGTGAAGTAAAAGGTTCTCAGACCTCCTAAGGTCGGCACGTGTTATATTCTCCCAAGAGAAGCTGCTGAAATGATGGGCTTCCCCGGGTCCAAAACAGGGGGCCCGCAAAATGCTTTCTGTTTACGAAGGCTATCACATTTCGGGCTACTTAAGAATAACTGATGCTAGAAGTGTTTACACACAGAATGAATCAATACGTCCTTACAACAACTTGTTTATACAAGAAGATTCACACGAACAACGATACGTCAAGTATGACGATTTTCATTTTGCGACTTTGTGTGTTCCTTGCAGGAAAATGGGGAACAAATAAAAACAGAGCGGAGAAATCGTTTCCTCGATCCGTTCGCCAGGAAGTTCCATTTTCAAAACCATTCAACGGACATCCATGAAATGTTGTATGGACGTGTCGCGAGAATTCAGTTAGGTTTTTATCAGTTCAAGGGACCCTCAGAAGAAGCAACGTCGACCATCATAAACTACTTGTACAAACAGCAAGGCCGCGCCATAGCTCAAACGGTTAGTCGCTGGCTTCCCATCAAGGTGGCCCGGGTTCGATCCCGGGTCTAGTCAAGTAGGATTTGTGGTGGACAAAGTGGCGCTGGGGCAGGTTTCTACGAGCACTTCGGTTTCCCCTGCCAATGTTCATTCCACCAATTGCTCCACAATCACCCTCACTTATCATCTGGGGCTGGTACAATAGGACAGAAGTGGACGCAGTACAAGGGACTTAGTCCCACCCCAATTGGAACAGAAAAAAATATTATACAAACAGCTCATCGTATAAAACACTATGTCCTACATAACATGACCGGAGCCGCTATTTCCTTGAAAGCGCTCCTCAATTATCATCACGAGGCGGAATGAACCCCGTTCTAGACTCACTACTTCTCAGAAAAAAACCTGGTAGCGCCGGGAATCGAACCCGGACCTCTGTATCTATAGCCAGGCACACTGACCACTAGATCTCACAGGCCGTTAACAGAATTACAGAAACTTTCTTTATTATCAGCGGTGGAATATTCTCATATGAAAAGCACAGCAACAGAGAACGCAGTGTGGCTAGAATATGGGCGCGAGTTGAATTTCTCCAGCCTCTGTTCCAACTCATGATAATTAAATTATGATCGCAACCACAGCCTTCTAGTCAAACGGGAACCACAATGGGTATTCACTGCAGACCTCGGATTGGCTATGTCCCCACTTTTCGTACAGGAAATCTACGTTTCAATTAAGGATCTCACATACGAGGTAAATATTGTCACGGAACCTGGTGACGCGACAAGAAATGAATGGGTTCCGGATCAGACGGAGCTGTTTATTAGATAATTCGTTACAGTTACAACTACCATCACTCTAAAATAGCGTCTTCCAGACGATACAACCTGCATAATCCGTCGTCTCTCTCGTTTCCTCTTCTGGTTCTTGGCTAAGCTGCTTTCTTCTTGCCCTCAGTTCTGGTCTTCTCTGATCTTTTATCTTCTACTGTCGAACGGACTAGAAAACACCTTGAAGGGTTCCGTTTCCCGTGTTAGCTAGTGTATCAGTAGCTGGTCTATTCGTTGCCGGGGGAACGTGTATTCATTTTTTAAGTAACNTCGTTATCCTGGAAACGTGTTTTAAAAAGCAGTTATCTAGCAATGGACGTCCGCTCAGAATCAAGTTAGGCGGCACGCTACAATATTATAAAGTCAAGGTTAGCTTTCAGAAATTGTGCAAAAAAAAAGTTCAAATATAATTTGCAAACAAAACTGTATGAAATCAAACCCTGTACAATTAATATAAATTTTAATATACTGTTACAACATATATCGACTTCACAGTTTCTGAAAGCAAAAGCAAAACAGAATTTAAAAGCGTATAAATTAAATGATCGGAGAATCTTCCAAAGCACTGTTTAAGGTTAACTGAAGAGCAGAAAGCTTCAAGGAAGCTTCGAACAGCGCTCGGAAGCTGTGCAATCAGATAAGCTCATTTGAGAAGTAAACACCGTCTTCATGACGTCATCCTCGTGTCGCCGCCTCAGCAGGCAGCTAAAAATTTTGCAGTATTGACCTTACAATTACATCATTTTCATGCAACTCTGTTACTAGGCTGTTCGTAAGCGCCCTAGAAAATTCGGGCGTCGCCGTACTGTACAAAACGTACAGCCACGAAACGTGGTTAGGCACACCATATCTAACTAACAATTAACCACATAAAACAGCCTCGTTGAGAAGACAACAGTTGACCATCTGGTCAAGAAAATATCATAGTTTTTGGAACCCGAAGGCTCAGTGTCTTGTTCACATTAGCTGCCTTATCTTAAGCAAGATTATTTCAAGCGAAACTCTCCCATGTTGTTTCATAAGATCCATTTACATACCATTTCCCCTTCCCCATCAATCCTGTCCTTCCAAATGTTTTCTTTCCTTCTGGTTTCCGTACTACAGTTTTCCATGCATTTCTAGTCTCTCGGTCGCGTGTCGCATGTCCTCTCAATATCATTATCCTTGATTTGGTAAAGTTAATATTAGGTGAAGAGTACAAATTGACCGCAACTGTGGTCTAGTGGTCAGAGGCACCGGGTTCGAGTCCCGGCGATATAAGATTTTCTGAGAAGTAGTGGGTCTGGAAGGGGGTCCACTCAGCCTCGTGAGGATAACTGAGGAGCTATTCCAAGGAAACAGCGGCTCCGGTCTAGAAAACTGAGATTAACGGCCATGGGGATCTGTTGCGCTGACTACGCGACACCCTCTATCGGCAAAAGTTAGCACTAACTTCGCTGACAAGCGGCGGTCGCTCGGTCGGTATAGTTCGATTGCGGACTACAGGCCACGGAGTTTTTTTGAAGCGTATAAATTATGAAGGTATACGAAAGAGTAGAATATGACAAGATGAGAGACTATGGTCTTTTCCAGGAGTTCTTTCCCACGGCAGTGAAGTGCATTACCTCGTAACTCCAATATGGAAGAGTGCGAAGAAATCTCCAACAAAGCTCTTACAAGTTAGTTCGCTCTTTACCAAAACATCTGGAGAAGCTGTCGATTCTGGGCGCCTGATATCCTAGCGCATTTTGTATGCCAACACACTTGTCATGCTTAGAACAAGGCAAGTAAAGCATGCAGTAGGCCTTTATGTCTGCAGTGTTTGTGTCAGAAAGGGATGTATTATGGAAGTGGTGCGACCAAGTTCCATTAAACCCGCCCCGAATGATAACTCGATCTTTACCCAAAACTTTCTCCTCTACCTGCAGATGGGTTGGAGCGAGTAGAACGTGCATAACTTACAAGGAATGGGGCTTGAATAAAGTTAAATCTGGAAGTAATAAAACCCTATCCTTTTAAATATGATAAAGCCAAGGCTTTGCCCTTTCGGGTCTTTCATACATTTAATTTCTGGCAATTTTAAAAAAGCGTATTTCATTTTAAGAAAAAAGGCCCATGAGTTTATCATAATTTTTTCCTCAAGTAGTAGATAATGAAAAGCAAAAATTTCCCTATATTTCGCAATAAATCCAATGGTTCGTCCATGAAATTAACAACGAACCGCAATAAGTGTAATATACTTAGAAGCAGTAAATGGGACTTCGGCTACAGATATGAAACCTTTGATACTAAGTTCCTACAGCAAAGACGTATCGTATTTCTTTGCGTGAGTTCAAATCCTGAAACATACAAGCTTCGTTGTAAAAAAATATTGGCACTTGAGTTTACTGAACTAGTACATCTCTTACAAACTGGGTTAATTTATAGGGACTGATGACGTCATATTACTTTTAAAATAAGATAAGTAAAAAAAGTAAAGGTATCCCTGCAACAGGTCGTGGAGGCCCATAGCGTTGTGAGATGTTGAGGTTCTCACATTATCTAGACAGTCTGCTCACAGGTGGCTGTAAGGTTGTCAGCCTTACGTGCCCGCCGCCTTTTACCCCCAAGAATATTCCTGGTACTCATTTCTGTTAAGAGGCTGAGTCGACCCCAGGGCCATAGTGGGGTTGGGAGGATTAGGTCAATTGAAAAAATCCAATTTACCTTAACGGGACTAGAACCCGCGACCTTCCGGCTTGTAGCATAGTGCCTCAACCAACTACGCTACTGCGTGATGTCATCATCACATCTTTAAAATAAGATAACTTATCCTACACTGAAATAGAGCGCTTAATTTACATCATACTATTATATAACAAAAAGATTAATCGTAATAATATATTACATACCTATCTAGCTATGACTCTCGGGCCCTTTGCTCGACCTTGGCAATTTTTTCAGTTTCTTAATCTTATACACGGTTGGTAGGACTCCTTGGACGGGAGATAAGCCAGTCGCAAGACCGCTACCTACACATAGGACAACATAACACAGAATAAACGCACATAGACATCCATTCCACGAGTGGGATTCGAAAGCACGATACCAACGTTCGAGCGTGAGAAGTCGACTCATGCCTTAGACCACGCGGCCACTGTGATCAGCGTTGAATGAAGTTCCACTTATTTACATTAATAAATTAGTAGATTAGTCTACCCATTTTTGTTACCTATTTTACAGCGTCGCGTTGTATGATTACTAAAGAATAACGAACTGCAGAAGTTCTGAAAGAAAAAAAAATGACAGTTATGACATAATCGGTGGGCGAAACCCGACATTTTACTGGGGAAAGTGAGAAGACCACGACAAACCCAAGTGTCCCGGCTGAGTACCTCCAGAATATAAATCTTAAGAGCTACCGCTACATTGATCTACTCGATATTTTTTTAATGCTAGTGGGGTGGGACTAAGTCCCTTGTACTGCGGCCACTTCTGGCCTATTGTACCAGCCCCAGATGATAGGTGAGGGTGATTGTGCAGCAATTGGTGGAATGAAGATTGGCAGGGGAAACCGAAGTACTCGGAGAAAAACTAGCCCAGCGCCACTTTGTCCACCACAAATTCCACTTGACGAGACCCGGGATCGAATCCGGGCCGCCGCGGTGGGAAGCCAGCGACTAACCACATGAGCAATGGCGCGGTAGATCATGCCATGTTTCATTCGAAAAGATTATGTACGTTCATTCGATTAGGCAGATTTTGAGTTTGTTCAGTGATATATGTTGGACTTTATAGTTATCTGAGTATTTTAATTGTGTAAGTGGAAGACAGAGAGGATGGCGAGCACAGACATGGAACTTCAGTCAGAACTGGAGATGTTTAAGTTCCATATGCAACCGCTGTAAGCGCAATTACGTATTAAGAGTAGCTACGAAGTTCCGCCTTGAACGAAAACAAGATGGCGAAAGCAGCTAAAAGAATGTACTTCCGACTTTCAGTCACGATTTAGACCCAATGGATGAAAAGGAACGAAGAGTCAGCGAAGAGGAAGGAACAAATTTTCAAAGAGAATTTAAAAGAGAAAGAAATACGCGAAGTAAGGTGAAGACATCATTTCTAAAGGTGGACGAAATCCAACATAACAGCAAGAGCAAACTTTCATGCGAATGTCAGTTCCTTAACTTTACTAAATCACTTCGGTGTACAGGAGAACATCGGCTGCTGTATTTCGCTACTATTCACGACTGAATCATCTATAGGCCCTACAATTGCAACAAAGACGGCGTGTTCCATCCATCTTCCGTCCTGACAACCCACATCCATAAGATCGATCTTAATATAACTATCGCCGTTTCTTTTCGGTCTTTCAAGTAACGTTCCCTCACGGATATTCCGCACCTATTCATTATCCGGCGCCATCTTACAACCATCCCAGTCCACCGTTGCCTTCCAGAAGCCATCATCTAACAATATACTTGCATGTGACCAACACAAACCATGAAGACTGCGCTTCTGTAACATCCAAAATTGCAAAGTCACGCCTACATCATCTTTCTTAGGTTGAAACATTTTATTGAGAATTTGTTTTCGATAGCCTCTGTGGTCTGGTGGTCAGAGTTCTTGCCTACAGATCCAGAGGTCCCGGGTCCGATTCCCGGCGCTACCAAATTTTCTGAGTAGTGGGTCTGGAACGGGGTCCACTCAGCCTCGTGAGGATAACTGAGCTATTTCAAGGTAATTGCGGCTCCGGTCTAAAGTTATGGGAAGAACAAATCGTCTACTTTCCTTCCGCTCCTTATTGAGTATTTGATATAATACGGACCGAACAGAAAACACCGCGTCCAACTACTCTTCTACTGTTGCGTCTGTATTCATTAACGTGTGAAAGCGTTTACCGAGCCGTTGCCTAGCAACACTGCGGGGGTGTGAAACAGATACACAGAGAGCAAGGTGATCTCGAAACCCTCCTTGTATTCTTTTCAAAACAAGGAAATTAGGCTAAAAAGAAATCACATCTGTATTATAATTAATCTAAAGTTATAAAACGATTCTAGCATAATGTCACTATACCTAGAGAATGGTCTGACAATACTGCGATAATTTGTAACTGGGATAGAAGGTTTGTAAGAGAAGAGAAATCATCGTGTTAACATACAATCTTAATACCTTTTTCTTCGGCGGCCCGTGTTCAATCCCAAGTCAAGTCATGCTGGACTTGTGGTGGACAAAGTGGCGCTAAGGCAGGTTTTCTCCGAGTACTACGGTTTCCCTTGCCAATTCTCATTCCACCGACTGCTCCACAATTATCATCTACCGTCCGGGGCACGTACAATAGGCCAATTAGTCACCGACGTACCAAGTGAACTCAGTCACCCCACCTCAATAAATTAAAGTAAAAACTAATGCCTTATACTTTATTTTCTTGGTAGGTTGTAGGCTTCAAATCTAGAGTGAGGTGGCACTGTCCAATCAGAAGCTTTTTAATACCGTACATTTTATTGCAACAGGGTGATGAGAAGAATATTTGGACCGAAGAGAGAAAACTGCATAATGAGGAGCTTCATAACTTGTACTCTTCTCCAAGTATAATTAGAATGATCACGTCAAGGATGTTGAGGTAGGCAGGACTTGTATCACGAATGGGGGAGAAAAGGAATACATATAGGATATTGGTGGGAAAGCTACAAGGAAAGAGACTACTAGGAAGACTAAGACATAGGGGGGCGAATAATATTCAAATGCATTTTAGCCAGGATGGTGTGATATAGACTGGATTGATCTGGCTTAGAATAGTGACCAGTGGAGGACTCTTGAGAACATGGTAATGAACCTTCGGGTTCCGTAAAATTCTGGGAAGTTCTTCAGTTTAGCTACACAATTGGCTGCTTCTCAAGAAGGGCTCAGCTCCATGAGTGATACAGCATAGGCTCTCCTCCTTCAGTGGCAGACTACTCAGTCAGGAGTGGGTTTCCAGCGTTACTTTTATGGTTCACTGAAAGCAGGAACCTCAAGGGCTGGTTATACTGGCACTTAATTTGCGTTGCAGTAAGAAGCAACATTTCCCTTGGTTACTAGCCATTAAGTAAACACTAAACCAAAGTACTATGCAGGTGTCCAAAATACAAAAATAGTATATGGCAGAAAATTTAGATACATAAAAAAAACCCAGAGGTACGAAAGGCGATACAGTGGCTGATTGTCTCTCACTTAAAACACCATGCTAGATCAGACTTGGAGTTTCTTCTCTATATAGTAAAAGATGAAGTTGTCCTTGTGCTTAACTAATTAAGCACTTCGTCATGAAGACTTATGGGGGAGTGGGTGTATAGATCCACATTTTCTTGACCTCGGCAGTATTTGGAGGTGGGTGGTCAAATTCAAGCTCCTGTCGCTTTATCCCCGGGGAAGAGAACCCACGGTACCCACTGGATAGGTCAGGTGGACCACAGAGGCGGTCTGGACGATATGTATAAGAGAGAATTCTTGCTCTCATCGGGACTCGAACTCTGACCCCTTGGTCGTCCAACAAGCAGCGAGTCGCTACACGGACTGCGCAACCCCGGCTCTTCCTAGTGGAGGCGGAAAACAGTAGTCTGTTAGAAGTCGATTTTACCGCCCAGATCAAGGCGTCTCTGCTTGCAGTTTCCTTCTTCAGAAATAGGGCTTTACATTGGAGGCATGACACGTGACTTAGAAACCTCTACATACAATTTACGCTTTTGAGAGTTATGACAGAACAGTCACTTGGTGTCAAATCCATTTCCCTGCAGATGTTCTCTCAGACACGGCATAATATCTAAACAAGGAGGTTTGGTGTCAGGTTTACCAATGGGATGTTGAATCCCTTACGAATTACAATCGAACTCTATGGAATTACGTTCATCTGCTAACTGCGTGCTCTCTGCACAGAGCGCTTGCGTCAACACACCATTTCTGCATTTCGCACGTCGCATCTCTCGAAGTTCTCAGACTGTTAACGCTGGATAAAGGAAGTCTACACGAAAAATGTTACGGGAATGGTTCTGTGTCTGTTTCTAGCAGGTTCCCTGCTTGCTTTACTCTTCAATCCTCAATGGATGCAGCATGTACTTCCGAAACGTCGGAAAACTACCGAACGAAAGAGCGTTACATCCGAGAAGGTAGTAGTCCTCGTACGGGGCGTTCTGGTTTTTACACGACCTACATGTATGGCCAAGGATTATCGCTGGGACTAGTATCTCTAGAGCACAATGCAGAAAACGGGAAGCGAATGTTGTGCCGGACTGTACCTCGGTCAGGCTGCGACCACTTCTTTCCAGTTCATTTCCAATTCACCAGTGATCAATCATCCGAAGCTACTCAGTCTACATACTGACAGCGTCATTAAATAACCCACAAAATCGTGCATAAAAATCAAGCCGCCGGATACAATTTATAAATTACAGTCGTTATAGCGACTGGCTACGGGCTGGACGGAAGGGCCGGAGTTCGAATCCCGGTAGGGTCAAGAATTTTCTCTTCTCCACGGCGTCATCACCGGCTATGAGGCCCACCCAGCTTCCTATCCAATGGACACAGAGGGCTCTTTCTCCGGGGGTAAAGCGGCTGAGGCGTGAAGCTGTCTACTCACCTCCAACTAGTGCCGAGGTCAATGAAACATGGATCTATACATCAACTCCCCCTTTACGCCTTCATGGCGTAGTGCTTAATTACTTAAGTAAAGGGGCAACTTTACCTTTTACAACATCGTATACCAAATTCTATTCTTGCTTGTCTTTCTCCGCAAGTAAGAAAGAACACAGTTTAGTGTCGCAGTCAAGGGCAGCAGACACGTCTACGGGGAAGCGCTTACCGGTGTCCAAGGGGGCATAAACCACTGCAGTGACATGATTCATTCAAACCAATAGCGCCCAGTGATGACAGTACCAGACAGGCCACGGCCGTAAGGGGTAGCGCTTCTATGTTTACAGGGGTTACCGTTCAAAAACCCGAGAACTACGACAGGTCTATTGCAGCGGAATAGATGGAGTCGAACGCAGTACTCAAATGTCTCAACTGTTTTTAGAAGAATCCCATGATTCTGTAATTCAGAGAGCCACAGTTTCTTCTCCCAACATTCCAGCACTTCGTTTAGATGTGTGTGTGTGGAGGGGGGGGGTCTTTTAATTAGAGCGAAATTGACCCTTCAGAACGTAGGGATTTCCTCTACTCCATAGCGTTCAGATCGACTTCGGCACGCATCCAGCTTCCTTTAGAATTTGTACCTGGCGCTACTTCCACAGGGATAATTCAACACCGGCGAAAAGTTGACCAATCACCTCCATTTAGTACCGAGGTTACGAATGGTGCAGCTATACCTCCACTCCCCCATACATCTTCACGTCTGGTGCATAAGTAATTAAGCCCAGAAACGACCTGACCTTTCACGTCACAAAAACACTGCGCCTCCATCAGACAAGCCCAACTGGTTAATGCTGTTTAGGAAATTACAGCTGCTCATTCTGAGAATTACTTGAAACGCTTTAAATTCAGTGTAGGCTAAGTGCATAGCTGCTTAATTTTAGAGCCGGTAGTACATACAATTATCGCTTTGTTATGAAGAGTTAATAAAGCCAATCTCAAACTTTCTTTTTTATATTTCCGAAGAAAGCGGACGAGATGGGTGAAATGAGAATTGCATAGGATACATGAAGAGAATATGATACTTGAGATACCTTGGCGTAGACGATAAAACATTAGATTGCTTCTTAAAAAATCACAAATTAAGTTGAGCAGATTAAGCTGGCTCAGATTAGGGTCTTCTGAACCTTCCGGTTACATAAACATGAATAATTTTCTGACAAACTGGGCGATTAACGACTTCCCAAAGAGGACTTTTCCTCATAAAGATATGTATTTTACACAATAAACAACTCAAATAACATCAAATGGTTTTCAGGTAGTATAGAACGAGAAATGAAGAAGTGTTAATTAGAGTCAGTGAGCAGAGGAATATCCTACACGAAATAAGAAAACGGAAGACTAATTGGATTGGTCATGTTTTACGCAGAAACTGCGTTCTAAAAGAAGTTATCGAAGGAAAGATAGATGGGCGGATAGAAGTGACAAGAAGACGAGGAAGAAGACGTAAGAAGATGCTGGATGACCTTGGGGACAGAAGAGGATACTGTCATTTGAAGGAGAAAGCTCTAGATCGCATTAAGTGGAGGAATTGTTTTGGAAGAGACTGTGGACCTGTCGTCTTGAGATTACTGATGATGATGAGAACACTTATTCCCGAAAACCTACTGGGGTGTCAGCAATACATAGATACATCAGCGAACTGTCGCAGGTAAATACTGCTGGCTTATAAATATCAGGCATATATTCTATGTAACAAAGGATCAATTCTAAGTAGAACTACATATATGGTAGGTGATTTATCGAAAGGTTGCTAAATATCAAAAGACATGCCACTCGAAATGAATCACTTTCCTCTGAAAGCAAAACCGACAGGCTTCTAGAACAAAAATAAAAAAGATAAAGTTAAAGCTATCCCTGTAACAGGCCATGGCGGCCCATATATGGTTGTGAGACGTTGAGGATCTCACATTATCTACAGTCGGCTCACAGATGGAGGTGAGATTGTTAGCCTTACGCGCCGGCCGCCCTTTACCCCCAGGAATATTCCTGATACTCATTTCAGTTAGAGGGTGAGTCGATCCCACGGCCATAGTGCGGATGGAAGGATTAGGTAAATTGAAAAAATCCACCTCATCGGGATTCGAAGCCGCGACCTTCCGGTTTCTAGCATAGCGCCTTGACCAACTACGCTACTGCATGCCACCAGAATAAATGAAGGGAAATGGAATAATATTCAGAGTGATACAGCTACAGAAATACATTAAAAAGCATGTACATAAACTGTGCAGCTTTTCTTCAGTCTTTGTAAGGGAGCACTTAGTACTGACTCCCACGGACTCGAAGAGAAATCCTTTTGTACGGGCCTTCCTAGTCCTCATTCTTGGGCTGTAGTGTTAGTGAGCTGGTTCCCCTTCATGTCTGCCACCGAGCTGAAAGCCACCCTATACGAAAAGAGAGAGAGATGATGCCATGAAATGCGGGAGGACGTCAACGCCGCAAATCACTAAGTGAGCAGAAATGTGAGAGTCTGGTCTCCACAGATGCCACTGATTCCATGAATCCAAGCTTAGGCAGCAATATTTAGGGAAAGGACTCGAATGGGCGTGTTAGTGACATGTTTTTCGGATAAGTCAAATGAAAGATTAATGCGCTGCTTCATAACATTCAGGATCACACTGGCGAGAAAGCGTACTGTGCGCAAGAGTGAGTACACTACTCCCCGGGAATCCGTCCGGTACCGTTGCACTGTAGTAAACTATGTTTCTCTTAGTGGGGGGTGGAGTCCAACTGGGTCCACTCGGCACGGCGGCCACTGAATGGCGTATTGTAGCCTGCCCCGGGTGATTATGATGATGGAGAATTTGGTGGAATGAAGATTGGCAGGGGAAACCAAGTACTCGGAGAGAACCAGCACCAGCGCCACTTTGTCCACCACGAATCCCACTTGACCAAACCCCGGGATCGAGCCCGTGCCGCCGCGGTGGAAAGCCAGCGACTAACTACTTGAGCTATGGCGCGCCTTCAACTGTGTGTTGATTCAGGTAAAAGATAAGGTAAAGTTGTCCCTGTGCTCAACGAATTAAGCACTACGCCATAAAGGGATGTCGGGGAGTGGATGTATAGATCCACGTTTTCTTGAACTCGGCACTAGCTGGAGGTGAGTGGTCAGCTTCACGCCTCTGCCGCTTTACCCTTGGGGTACCCCCCGGTACCCACTGATTACGTTGGGTGGACCCCAGAACCAGTCTGGACGATTTGAAGAGAAAATTCTTGGCCCTACTGGGCCTCGAACTCCGACCCCTGAGTCGGCCAGCCCGTAGCCAGTAGCCATACCGACTACAATACTCCGGCTCCTGTGTTGATTCAGTGTTTTCGGAAATGTTTTCGCTGGACAAAGACAGAATAAAAATGTCCATCTGACTTAATATATACCAACCGCTTTCGTTATTCTCAATAGACTGTACTGTTCGATGTTAGAAAGAAACGTATTGTGACATGACGCCTGAAAGTCGCAATAGTGGAGGCAAAGCCAGGCGCCCGTTGCTAGACAGCGGCTCGGTAACTGTTTCCACAGCAACGAATACGACTGATGAAGCAATGCATTACGCAGTCACGTCGATTCCTATGTAACGCATACAGAATCGTTTCCGCTATAACTGATAGGTAAAGGCTGTTCACATGGCAACGAACCGGTCAGAGCATAGTAACGGCTAGGGACGCGAGAACTCTACTGCTGAAGGAGGCGATCACCATGAGGTTCGACCAGAACTTACCTGAGGGAACTCACCAAGAGAAGACAAAATACGACATATCACAGAAGACGGAGTCGGAAGTCATAAGTGAAGTCTTTAGTTTATGTGCTGTCATCATTATTCGTAGTTAATACTTACAGTAAGATTGTGTTACAACGAACTGAAGTTCCGCCTGGTGAATATCCAATAACTCCCTTCATCTAACCCGGAACCCATTTTTACTTGTCGCGTTACTAGGACAGGTGACAATATTACATCAAACGAGCTTAAATCTCCAAAGAAAAACCAACGAATTAAGCCGACGTCAAAAAAAAACCTCAAGAAATAAATGGTTTAATTTCGTACATTGCGAAATGACAAGTTTATACGGTTTCCCTCTCGCAAATACCCAAATACGGCTTCATTTTCAAAGAATTATTATTAAACCCCGTTTTATTTTTGCCTAGAGTAATGATCATCCCCAACTTTGTTATGGGTCAATAAAATTCTGATGAAAAGAACGAAACGAATAAAACAGAAACAGAGAATTCATAAATCGAAATATTATTACTGCAGACCTTATCATCTTAGTTGCTTAGTATAACGGAGGAAATGTACAGCAAGAGGAAAGGAACACTGAGATGTAAGAGGGAAATAAACCGAATCAGATAATCCAGGAATAAACAAAACAAAATAAGCAACAACACGAACGCACAACTGTGGGGAGGGAAAAGGATCGAGATTCTTTATAAGGTACTTTGGTGTGTTAATGCTGAAATCAACACTTCCGTCCTAACTAAAATAAGGGCGAAGTAAAATAAAACAGACGTCCCGTTTAAATACTGTAACAATCGACAATGAACCTTATAACTTCTAACATCTATCTCTCCAATTTTCTTAAGTCCTCTGTCTGGCCGTTGCTATTTCTTATTATGGTAAAATGCATTACGCGATTAACGGTCACCGCTGAATCCCTGAAATCCTCGAGTGAGAGAGGGAGGGGTAGGAAGTGTAGCAGAAGAGTAGGTGCAAGTGAAAAGTCATGGGAAAAGTGAGATACACTTCAATGTAGGGAGGCAGAAAGAGAACTTTTCTACGGTTCCCACGCTTCGCCTACTCGTCTTTCTGATAACAGCAAAGTGAAAGTGAACTTTTCAAATCCTGAAATCGGAACAAATAATATTTAAAAATTCAGTTCATACAGCACAGAAAACACGCTGCGTCTCCGTTACAAAAACAAATGTGTCACTGTTTTTCAGGTCAGTAATTGCCCTTTATTTTGAAACATACAGGCAAAACATGGGGCTTTAGAGCGTTAGTACAATAGGCGATTCACATCGTAACCACTGAACTTTAAAGAGTATTAATTGTTTTCTCTAGACAATCGGCTCAGAGATGGCGGTAAGGTTGTCAGCCTTACGCGCCGGCCGCGCTTCACTCCCCAGGAAGAGTCCTGATACTCATTTGTTATAGGCTAAGTCGACCCCAGAGCCATAGTGCGGCTGGAAAGATTAGGTCACCTGAAAAAAAAAAAATCCACCTCATCGGAACTCGATTCCGCGACCTTCCGGCTTGTGGTATAATGTCTCAACCAACTATGCTACAGCGTGCTCCTTATTTCTTGCATTATGCTAATTACCAAATGCCAGTCATGAGATCAAAACAATATATTACTGTCTGCAATGTTTATAAAGTTGGGGTACGCAGTAGCGTAGTAGACTGAGGCAGTATGCTACAAGCCGGGAAGTCGCGGGTCCGATTCCTGATGAAGTCACTCAGCCTCTAACAGAAATGAGTACCTGGAATCTTCCTGGGGGGTAGAGGGCGGCGGGCGCGTAAGGCTGACAACCTCACCTCCATTGTGAACCAACTGCCTATAGAAAATGTGGGAGCCTCGACGTCTCACAACTTCATGGGCCTACAAGGCCTGTTACACGGATAGCTTTATCTTACCGTTTTTAACGTTTATGAAGTTTATTATGGATACATGCAGAAGATAGTCTAATATTCATGTAATTAGATGCATTCCGTAAGAGGTGGTTATGAAAGTGTGTTATCAATTTCATGATCTCAGTAGTTAGTTTTAAAAAAACGTCGGGAGAAGAACGGCTATTGTAGTTAGTGTGTATACACTACGAAAATGTTAATTTCATGCACATTTTACTGAAAAGCTGTTGCTTTAAATTCGTCCAAAAATGTAATCAGCTCGAAGACTTGACAGGCACTGAAATGAGATTCAGAAACCAGCATGGAGATGCGGTTATAATGAAAATGGAAATGTGAAAACGCGGAGATGAATGTCATTTCACGTTTAGTGGCAGTGTGAACACACAACGGCATATCCAAAATATAGACAAAATACCGTTGCCATATTTATCATTTTCCGTTGGAGGCTGAACACCGTTTCGCAAACCTATATACGAACCCCCTGGGGATAACTGTCTCGTGGCATGCTTGAATAACTGTTATTCGTAGCGTGTTTCAAAGACGCAGCGATACTGACTCGACAAATGGAGTCGTCGTATTTATATTTTTTTTTCTGTGGCGCTACAGCCCCAATTTGGGCCTAGGCCTACCTCCATGAAACTCTCCGTTTCACTTCGGTTTACTAGATCTTAAACATTCGGTAGGACTCCTTGGGCGAGTGATCAGCTCGTCGCAAGGCCTCTACCTGTAGACAAACAGAAAAACGCACACAAACATCCATGCCCTGAGTGGGATTCGAACCCACGACCCCGGCTTCCGAGCGAGCGAAGACAGTGCATGCCTTAGACCGCTCGGCTACCGTGACCGGCCGTATTTATATTTACTGTCCCATTAACAAAACAACGGGCTGCTTCTGACATCAGCTATGAGGTGTGCACAACACTTAAATTACCTATATTGGAGCTGAATATCGATTGCAAATGTTTCGTGATACCAATCGTGCCAACTTACAAAATTGCGAATGGGTTTCCCAAAAGTTTCTCCACTGGGACGCTGCCTCCCTTTCTTGTCTTGTGACCTCACACTCGGCCCACTGCAGTCTTCTTGACGTCTCCATCCTAATACTACCGTGATGCCTGTATAAGAGATGAAGTTCCTTTGCTCGCTTACATCAGACAACAGACACAAATTCTGTTTCGTATGCAAACATCCTTATCTTCAGCGATTTGGAACTTTTAGAATGCGATTTTTCCCCCCCTAATTTGACCATTAATCTCACGTGCATCTGTCAGTGCTCAGGTTAATGACGTTTTAGTGAACTTTCACTATGCACTTAAAACTGAAACACTCCAATATAGTTTGTTATACGCAGACACGATTATGTCGACCACAGTGGTCCCCCTTTCACATAGGAAATTTTAGAATTACAGGGTATAACCAGGAAGAATTCAATTTTTAAATTCGCTTAGGTGGGTGTGGAGTTCAACTGGGTCCACTCGGCACGGCGGCCACTGATTGGCCTATTGTAGCCTGCCCCGGCTGTTTATGATGATGGAGAATTTGGTGGAATTAAGATTGGCAGGGTAAACCCAAGTACTCGGAGAAACCCCGCTCCAGCGTCAATTTGTCCATCACAAATTCCACTTGACAAGACCCGAGATCGAACCCGGGCCGCCGCGGTGGGAAGCCAGCGACTAACCGCTTTAGCAATGCCGCGGCCATAACCAGGAAGAATAGTTGGTACGTAGACGAAATGGATGACATACGCTAACATATCCCAAGAACGCGGAAAGCTTGCAGAGCAGTCCCTGCCAACACTGGCGTGTAGCTAGGGAAAGCACTGAATACTTTCCAACTGGTGGCTCAGTCTGCAGCCACCTGCTCACGCTGGTTCCTGGCTCGCGGACTTTTACCATGAAGTTGGAGGCGATAAGTTCCTCAGAAATGTCGGTTCACACAAAATCTGCACGGCGCCACATTCAAGAAGATATCTTTTTTTCATAGTCACCGCCGTGAAAACCTCAAATCTTACAGTGAATAGCTGAATCGCGAATTTGACAGTGGGTTAGAGAGGTTTATGGACAGGGTACTTTGGCTCATTCTGGCAACGGAGCTGGACAACGTAACATTAATACAGAGAGCGGACGAGTGGATCATATAACTGGGAAATAATCATCACCGCCTGGGTCGTCAATACCCGGGACCTGTTATAACCGAACTGAAGTTTCTTACAAGTGGACCCGAAATTTAGTCACAGCCAATGCAAAGGAAGGTCTGCGGGACACAAATTAAAGGGGAAACATGCTAAAGAGACCACAGACTGTCAACAATATTGGGCAATATTTCATACGGCGAAATATTATTTATAATTTTGGACAAGAAAAAGGGGCTTGACGAAATACACTGAAGGAACCAAAATAGGTCTGACTTTTGTTGGACGTTCTTCAATATACTGCATCGTCTGTGGGTAGGACGGAGCAATACGCCGTTAATTTCTATGGCTCTCACAGTGACGCTGCGTCATGATGTCTATGCCTACAGTTGAAAAAGAGGTACCAGTTCAAAGCGAGAAGGTAGACGGTTCTTTCTCGAGTGTATCAGAGTGTATGCCAGTACTCTGGAAGATCAAACAAGAGGAATACATGGACTGGGGTGAGGGGGGGGGTTGATGGCGTCTATAAATTTTTTGTGTAAATATCCGGAAAATTGTCCTCGGGCTGGCCGCGAAGATGTCAAGAATTTCAGTTCGTTAATAGCAAACTTCCAGAAGGAGACAGAAAAGAAAACTGTTCACTAAAAAAATTCGTGCTGCAACTGATGAAGTGTACCGTGTGTAGGTAGCGGCCTTGCGACGGGCTGGTCACTCGTCCAAGGAGTCCTACCGTCTGTGTATAGGATTACAGAACTGAAGAAGCGGCCAAGGCCCAATAAAGGGCTGTAGATCCAATGAAGAGTGAATGGATACTCGTATGCTGCATTAATAACACTGGCCGACTAAGGACTCCTTTAGAGAGGTCCTGCAGCAGGATGGAGTGTCTAATACTGCGAATGTAAATGGCGTAATTAAAAGCAGTGCAGATTCAAGAGCCATGTCTTTAAGAACCTCATTTCTGACCGCCGTGATCCTACCCGTAGCTTGCACAACCAATGAGTCTGGTGGCAGGCAGTGGCAACATTACTGTAACTAGGGGCAGCAGTCGGAAGATTGCTTCTGAGACGTTAATGTCGAATTCTGGAAATTCACTGTAAAATCGCTAACAGTTTGAAACTAATGAAAGTTTCGTGGGAAGAAATGCAATATGCGAGATATACATATCTTAATTTGTGTATCTGCTTCAAGACTATTACGATAAATATCACGGAAATTATTTTTAAAAGCTGAGAGATATGGAAACTTTCGATATTATTCGAGTTTGAGAGCAGTTTTATCGGTGCCATTGCTTTCCCTGATTATATACGAAGTTCGTAGATAAGTAAAGGAAATTGTAGGATTTCAGATAATGCAAGCTATAAAGAAGCACAGTAATTAGGAGCATGGAAGAGTGGAAATGAAGTTTAGAAATGCGAAGTGGTAGCAGGAAAAACGCAAACAGGAGAATTATTAATACAAAAACTAAGAAAATAATGGAAGCAGGAACACCTACAAGATTTATTATTCCTGTACATGTTGAAAGGAATGGTGACGGATTATTCAGGGGAACTTAAGTGGCAGCAACCAGTCCATTTGGAAGATATATTCTGGCCAAACAAGGCATATTCAAAGAACTGTAAGGAAGCGAAAATTTTCAGCTCAGCAGAATTACAGTTATATTGATGTGGGAAAATCGTACATTTCAAGACTGCCAATCAGTAATTTGCCATAATTCGGTAATGGCGTTTTTTTTCCCCTTGTGGCGCTACAGCCCCAATTTTGGGCCTAGGCCTACCTCCATGAACTTCTCCGTTCACTTCGGTTTTTCTAGATCTTACATATTCGGTAGGACTCCTTGGGCGAGTGATCAGCTTGTCGGAAGGCCTCTACCTGTACACAAACACATAAAAACGCACACAAACATCCATGCCCTCAGTGGGATTCGAACCCACGATCCCGGTTTCCAAGCGAGCGAAGACAGTGCATGCCTTAGAACGTTCGGCTACCGTGACCGGCAATGGCGTATAACTAGTTATAAGCTTTAAACTGTAAAGTGTTAAAATTCAGTTCCTTTGGGGCTACAGTAATGAATACTGAAAGGAGCTGAGAGAAAACCTAAATTCATGAATACTTGCTGTCAATCACTTCAGTTTGCATATACCGATCTCCTATGTATAAACGTAAAGATTACTTTCAACGGTTGCTTGATATGCTCGTGAAACTAGGTACTTCGCCTCAAAGGAAAAATACAGACTACGGATGTCTGACGATAAGGTGCTAAGCATACGCAGTCTACCACAGGGAAAGTAACAGGGGATGGAGAAAACCGCACAATGAGAGCTTCATAATTTGTAATCATCGCCAAATAATTAAGAGCGACTTCATCGCGTATGAGAACCACCAGCGACATCTTGGCGGATATAACAGAATAATAATTATAACAGATCTTGAACAAATAAGGTTATGAGGCTGTTGACTGGCTTCAGGACAGCTCTCCGATTGCTTGGAGGCGGCTGAGGCGTCGTGACGTGGGTTAGTTCAGGATGGAGTGGGGACACATATACCACCTTTTGGCACCTAAGCGCCCATTCTCCTCAGATTGTACTGGTAGCTTAACGTCCATTTCACGTCCAGGTCAGTACAAGTGAATACGAAATTTTAAACTAAAAAGGTAAAATATAAAGTTGTTCCCGTGCTTAACTAATTAAGCGTTATGCCATGAAGGCGTATGAGGGAGTGGATGTATAGATCCACATTTTCTTGACCTCGGCACTAGTTGGAGGTGAGTGGTCAGCTTCACTCTCCGGCCGCTTTATTCCAGCGGAAAGAGCCCCCGGTACCCATTGGATAAGTTGGGTGGAACCCAGAGTCAGTCTGGACGACGTGGAGAAGAGGAAATTCTTGAGCTTACCGGGACTCGAACTCGGACACCTCGGTCGTCCAGCCCGTAGTCAGTTGGTATACAGACTGCGCTATTCACTTGGCGGGGGTTGGCATCGTGTGGCGTGGGTTCCAATGTATATGTCAACTGCGCATCTACTTTCGTATTCCGCAGAATTCACATTGGCAGCACACTTTCATGCATAGACGGATTCAAAAACTGATTAACACTCGTGTGTAACCATATGGGGATACTCGATATCAAAAAAATTTCGACTTTTTTCCGGACTTTAATATATGAAATTTAAGAGAAAAAGAGGAATTGTTTTAATTTACATACCTGCGATTTTGAGATCATACGAAAATGCTGATTTGCCGAAACTGGAGTCACTTTGAGTTGGTTAAGGGTCCGTTGGGATGGCGTGGCGTGGGTTCCAAAAAGTATCCCTCCGCACCCAGGTGCGCATACTGGACATACTGGACCGATAGCGTCGCGTTCATTTGAGAACTTCACACATTCTCAAACGGAGAAAGACTGATACTTTAGTGATCCTCTGATACTGGAGAGTTCCAGATTTTCAACAAATTTCCGGGAGTTCAATTTCTCACGCACAGACATTATTCACTATTTGAAGTTTTGGATAATGTGTTAATTTTGAACTGGATTTTTTTTTTTTAATTTACACATCAGTGGTCTTGCAATCATGCGACTTTCTTTATTATTCGAAACCGGAGGCACTTGGCGTGCCCTAGGGTGCGTTCGGATGGTTTGGTGTGAGTTGGAATGGATTAGGATGGATTCACATAGCGTGGTATGTATGGATTTTTGTATACCCGCAGCGCATCCAATTCCACATTCTGCAGACTTTGCACAGAGAGTGCCTAAACATTGTGACAAGAATGAGTTTCACATGTAGCCATATGCAGATTCCCAATCTAAATTTTGTTCCTTCGAAATTTTCATTGTTCAAGAATCAGTCAATATTCAAAATCTCAAAGTACGTGATAACATTTCAAAAACCGAAGATCTTCATATACAAATTTGCGGTTTTGAAATAATATGTATTGTTTTGTGTGTATCTCGAATTTGGGGTCACTTGGCGTGGGTTGGCATGGTTTGAGATGATTTGTCATGGCTTGCAATATAATGTTGTGCATTTCATACGTGTCCATTGCGCAACCAGCTGTGAATTCCGATTTCAAGACATTTTTGAAAGTGCAGTTTTCATAAATATGTTAATTCTCTACGTGTAAATTCCTGAAAATGTTCTGAAATTCTGAAAGCGGAAAATAAATGAAGTCTTGAATTTCCAACATCCACTCCACATATGAAAATGTTCGAATATGCCCCGTTTAAATTACTCGTTTGTGCTTTTGGAATGTTCCTAGATTTCGTTTATTTAGTAATTTCTTATTTCTTGAAGTTGGCTTGGGTTGGCGTGTCTCGGATGTGTCCGCATCCAAGTGCATTGGACATCCAACTGTGCATCTGGTCTGAGCTCAACCAGGTGACGTCACGATCCCATAACATGGGTTTATTTATTTTGGCACAAAATACCACCTATTGTACAGCAGCGCGTGTAAGAGTGGGTTGTAATTTCGGAAACTTCAACAAATCTTGAAGTGAGTTAAGCCCTTTTCAGAGTTTAGAATATTTGCATATATACAGAGAGGGGTTCGATATTACATTAACGTGTAGCAATTACAAACTCTCGATTTCAAGAAATTTTCGATCGTTGGATTTTTAGAACAATTTTAAATTTTCGAAATGTTTGAAATTGTTTCAAATTCTGAAAAATCGAAAATCAATGGAGTTTTCAGCACACACTCTAGCTTTAAATTGTTTCAATATATCCTCTTTCTAATGTTTATATTTTTGATTTTGGAATCTTCGGAATTCTTTGAACTGTCAAAATTAGCGTCACTTGGCGCGGCTTCGTATGGGTTTTAATGGCTTGGTGCAGGTTACACTGGCTTGGCATCAAAAGTAAACTAAGGAGCCTGAACTGTTCACGAAAACAAACGTTTTGTAACTTTTCAACATGTTTTACCCGCGTCAAAATCTTTATGGATCGCGTAAAGTCTATAGCATCTGCTGATTATATTCGGCTTTCATCATTCTGTGCCGCTTTGGCTCAGTTTGCTATACAGAACACAAGGACTGTACGTAAGGGAGACTATGTGGATCGTATTTCCGTACATTATTACTGTTGCACACAAACTTCAAACTTTACCGATGAAAGTGACTTATTAAAAGACGAAGTTTAAACTAAGTTTAAGTTTAAGCATACCAGAACGTTGTAGTATAATAAATTTATCAAAAAGAAAACGGATTCACGATTCTTTGTCAATAAAGAGACAAAATTAAGAAAGAGCTAATATTACATCACTACGAGAGGGGTTAGAGGAAGGGCCGCTCTAATATATTGTAACGGGTTTGTTCAACTCTTTGCCAGTAACAGTTCTGTAAACACGGTCCAACAAGCAACAATGGAGGAAGCTGCGTTTTCTGTAGATTCGACAGATGCGCCAATAGAATGGCTGGATAGCGATCACGTTATATATGTTTACTGTAAGTCCATGTCCGTTCCGCGGCTATATAAGAGTGATAGAATTCGTTCAAGGCACACTACAACCAGCACTAGTAGTACTACTACTATCACGACCCCACTACTACTACTACTACTACTACTACTACTACTACTACTACTACTACTATCACAACCCCACCACCACTACCACTACTACTATTACTACTACTATCACGACCCCACCACCGCTACAACCAGCACTACTAGCACCAACACCACAACTACTACTACTAATCCTGCTGCTACTACTGCCACTGCCGCTACCACCACCACCACAATTACAATTTCCCTCCTCTACACATCCTTTTACACGGAAATACCGTCCCATGGAATTGGATCCTTTGTCCAAGAGTGCATGGCTACTGTCGATAATTACACTAATTAATATTACGTTGAAAATACACGGATACAGAGATAATGCTGTCAGTGAAGTAAATGCATATGGAAAACATNGTACCGAGCGATCGTTAGCGTACCTCCATTTATTTGAGAGCTGTCAGAGGGGCCGTGTTGCACTTAGGCCCAAATTAACATGGATCTGGATAGGGATTGGCTGAATGCAAATGAGAGAAACACCCAAATTTTAGGTTCAGCCAATCAGCAAAATTTCAGAGGAGAGGAATCCAGGCGTTCCCGGAACCGTCGGGACTTCTGCCTCTCCAGAGCAGTCAGTCATCAGAAGGAAATAAGAGTAGTCAGCCGTTACAAGGCAATAAGAGCAGTCATTACAAGTCATCAGAAGGATATAGCGGCAGTCAGTCATTACAAGTCATCAGATGGAAATAGCGGGAGTCAGTTATTACAAGGGAATAAGAATAGTCATTACAAGTCATCAGAAGGAAACGGCGGGAGTGAGTCATTACAAGGCAATAAGAGCAGTCATTACAAGTCATTACAAGTCATCAGAAGGAAATAGCGGGAGTCAGTTATTACAAGGGAATAAGAGCAGTCATTACAAGTCATTACAAGTCATCAGAAGGAAACGGCGGGAGTGAGTCATTATAAGGCAATAAGAGCAGTCTTTACACGGGAATAAGAGCGGTTAGTGAGTAACCGGAGTGAGTTGCCAAAGGGAGTAACAGTAGTAACCTCCCGGACGATAAATTTGTGTACAAAGTCCAAGTGCTAGGGCCTCGTGATGTGTAACTCTAGTGAACACTAACAATAAAAGCAACAGTGTTGGTGAAGTGTGTGTTTTCAGTGTTCTCTCTCTCCTTGTGTGAGCAAGGCCCAGAAGTCGCCCTGAGACAGAATCTCGTCCTACCTTCTGAGCAGTCGGAACCCCAAACGTCCGCCTATCCATATCCCCACCTTTGTTTTCCCCGTTCCAAACTCGTGGATTTCACCCAAGTCCACTGGCGCCCATAAAAATTCAAGTATTCAGAGCAATCCCACACCCTACCCTGAATCAGACAGCTACAAGGAAGCGGCGGATGAAAGCGCAGACCACAGAGGTGCGAACGTGAAGGGCAGGTAAGGGACGACCAACTCGTGAGGCTTGAAGTCTCACTGAGCGGTAAGGGCGAAGAAGAGGAGGGCGGTAATAAGTGGCGCCGAACGTGTAGGCGAATGGTAAGAGCGGTAAGAAGTGGCGCCGAACGAGTAAGCGAACGGTAAGGACGGTAAGATATCACGACCCCACCACTGCTACAACCAGCACTACTAGCACCAACACCACAACTACTACTACTAATCCTGCTGCTACTACTGCCACTGCCGCTACCACCACCACCACAATTACAATTTCCCTCCTCTACACATCCTTTTACACGGAAATACCGTCCCATGGAATTGGATCCTTTGTCCAAGAGTGCATGGCTACTGTCGATAATTACACTAATTAATATTACGTTGAAAATACACGGATACAGAGATAATGCTGTCAGTGAAGTAAATGCATATGGAAAACATTACCAGTGGGGACACAAATTATTCTGTGTGAGTGCGTGCGTGCGCGCCTAGGTACCTCCTGGGACCCATCCAATCAGTGAGTACTGGAGAATCTTTCTCTTAATTCAAAGCGGCCGGAGAGTGAAGCCGATCACTTTCCTTCTATACTGATGCCATGGAAAGACGCTCCGTTGATGGTGGGGATGACGGATCTAAGGTTTCCCACTCCTTGCCTACTGCTGCATTCCCCTTCAGCCACTTCTAGCCTGCATGAACCAACCCAGGCACTTGTCGCTAGAGTATGCGATCCCGATCAAGCCTCGCACGAACAGAATGGCTAGATGACTGCAGAAGAAATATGCAGGAGCAGGACGCGTGAAGCTCAAAGAGGAATGGAAGGGGACGATCCATAAGACTTCTAGTATCCTGCCCTGGTTAAAGAATGCATGGAACGTTACCTCTACTCACCGTTAAGCCTTCATGACGTGGACGTTAAACCCAGAGATATTACCTCTTTTTATCTTATCACTGATGATGCATTTCAGCTTCTATACTTCACTTTGAGATTTATTACAACAGTATAGATAGTCTTTCGATGAACGTGACCAAATATAAAAATGTGCAAAATCACCTTCTCCATCAGAAGGACTGAGTTCTCACACTGAAGTTATTCTGTGAAACTGGTTCTTGGTAAAGAGATAAGACATTAAGAAAAGAATGTCTCCATGCTATATTCTAATGAGAGGAAACGTTCCTAGGAGACATTGCGGAATGCATCTCTGTTAAACATGGGTTTTCATAATGTCTCTGAAGGATGAAGGATGAAATACGAGTGGAGTGACGTTGAAATTCGAAAGGAAGGGAAATACTAGTCGTTTGTTTGTACACACAGATATTAATTTCCAAGCTTCATGTGCTTAAAATAAACAGGCGACGTAAATTAAATTCTTCGGGGAACTTCTGGAGCATCCATTACATACTGCATTTGTGAATTTCAAGGTAAGTTCGCCTGTCGGAATTCTGATACAAGTATTGAAACGAGAAATATTTATATTTCGTGTTCCGAAGACCCGAACGACGTAATTCGTAAATGTATCTACAGATTTTGAAGTGTATAATACTGGTATATATTTTTCTGGAGGTAATTGAGCTATAATGATGGAATACATATAGTAGACAGAGAAAACGGACTAGAAAACGACATAAAACCCAAACGATGGTAAATATATATTTCGCGCAAGCAACTAAGTACCACCGAAACTTCTACATTTGTATCGCAACGACAACGCTAAAGGTACTGACCAACTGTACGATTACTTTCGGTTTAAGAGGAATTCGTTTTGAATTAGGAGATAGAGTGGCATTGTTTCTAGCTTGATATTATCTCTACTTTCGCACACCCTAAAACTAAATATTTGTATGCCTTTCTCACTTCCCCCGTGCGGAATAATAACCCCCGAGCATCTCACGCACCTTTATTTGATCACTTTAATAATATTTGGAAATGGGAACATTTTATTAGGGTTTCTTTTATATCTTCTTGCTACTTCCTTATATTACGTCCAAGTATTCTCATCAACGGGAGACGCGGTAGCGTAGTTGTTTGAGGTATTATGCCGCAAGTCGGAAGGTCCCGGGTCCGATTCTCTTTGAAGTCACTTGATTTTTCAAGTCACCCAATCTTCCATGATATATATACAGTGTCCGTCTTGCAGTGCATCCACTTTCACATGTTACTTCNGCATCACGAGACACGATACACACGGCATATAAGAGGAACGACTCCCATAGTGGAGGAACCATGCGCGGGTCTTGAATTGGGACAGATAAGATGAATATCTTAACAAGATTTTAGTATACAAAATATTTATTATAACTGACGAATATTTTAAAATACTTTTTAAATAATTTTACATTGACATGATGGCATGCAATGCAATAGATTAGTGTAAATGGAGCACCTGATGATGGCACTATGTTGCCGAAACATGTTGTGAAGTGACAGCTAAAAGTGGATGCACTGCAAGACGGACACTGTATATATATCATGGGCGAAAATCAGTGCAACAGGACGCTAAAATACAACATCACCTAATCCTTCCAGCCGCACTATGGCCCTGGGGTCGACTCGGTCTCTAACAGAAATGCGTACCAGAAATCTTCCTGGGGGTAAAGGGCGGCCGGCGTGTCTGACCTCACCGCCATCTGTGAGCCGCTTGTCTAGAAAATGTGGGAGCCTCGACGTCTCACAATCCTATGGGACGCCACGGCCTGTTACGGGGATAGCTTTATCTTTATTCTCATCAACAACCTTCCCTAAAAGCTCTTCCATCAGGATGCGGACCAAGCATCATACCCATATACGTACAAGAAGAAAATTGGCCAATGTTCAAATCTTCAGGATTTTAGATAGGGGATGGCAGATTAAAGGTTCTAAACTGAATGGTTGCAAACGCTCATGCAATTTAATCTTCCCTTAATTACTTCGTGAATATAGCTTGATATGTTTCTGTCATTTTGAAGTATATGCACTTTGTCATATTTTCGAAGGATTCGTTAGCTACTGCTGTTGTAAATAAGTACACATCTCCCCAAACAACCAACAGGTTGCGAGATATAAGATTTTCTTACCGGGTGCTAATTATATAACTACATGACGTCAATCCCCAGAAGACTGCACATTTAATTACTAAACTGTTCAAATGCTTTAGATTATCATTTTTGTAGAGTCGCGCCAATTATGGTCAGCTGGCTAACGAAAAACACAATTTTGATGGCCCATGATTGAAGAGCATGTCATTTACTAGTGCCGGCTCCCCAGGCACGTTTTCATTAAGAATACCGTCTTCTTAGATGTGGCGCCGTGTAGATCTTGTGTGAATCGACGTTTCGGAAGAATGTATCGCCTCCATTTTCACGCTGGTTCCTCGTTCGCGGATTTTTCTGCCCCGATGATGCAGGCGATAAGTTCCTCCGAAACGTCGATCCACACAAGATCTACACGGCGCCACATACCAGAAGACTGCATTCTTTATAGTCACCGCTGTGAAAACCTCAAATCTTACTTACGTTCTTATTAATTCCCTAACCGTCAGAATGGTTCTGATTTAAGGAGGGGAATACTGCTCACCTGAAATAGTTCTGTTTTGCTTGAAGGACAGATATCATCGTTACTGTGCAAAGTAGTTAATTTCCTTTCTACGGCGTTTGGAAAAGTCGCTTTATCTTCCAAATGAAGAACATCTCACAAGACAATTTAGTTGCGAGATACTGAGAAAATATGCCGGGGCAGAAGACTCCCTAGGGGGTCTCAAGCCGCTTCTGTCTTGTGAGAGAAGGGGGATGTGTGAAAGTGTGTGGGACGTGCTTCATTCTGTCTGCCAGCAGCAACAGAGGGAGACTGCATAAGAAACAGCAAATGGACTCCGGAAATTGGATACAAACATACTCACACCCCATCTCTACAATGAGGGAGGGACAGTACACAAGCGCAGGGGCACGTCTCAAGAGGATCTTGCTTTCCTGCTATCTTACTACGTACACAGATGTAACTCAACACCATACTGACCAGTGTTTTGCTCAGAGTAGCAACGTTTTCTTTTGTGTCCGCCAATAATGCAATGCAGCACCTTTAACTTTTAGTAGATTAAATTCTGACACCAAACGCCTAGTTCTTAAAACACGACAATGCGATTAATTTTTTTTACGTTACACTGCAGAAGCAAGTTCTTCTCCGGACAAACAGATTTTTTTTGTAATAATTTAAATACATTATGACGTAATTGTGGGGGCATGCGGTAGCGTAGTTGGTTGAGGCATTGTCGCGGGTTCGATTGCCGATGAGGTCACTGGGTTTTTCAATTCACCTATTGCTTCCAGCCGCACTATGGCTCTGGTGTCGACTCAGCCTCTAACAGAAATGAGTACCAGGAATCTTCCTAGGGGTAAAGGGCGTCCGGTGCGTAAGCCTGACCTTACCGCCACCTGTGAGCCGATTGTCTAGAAAATGTGAGAGCTCTGACGTTTCACAAACTTATGGGCCTCCACGACCTGTTACAGGGATACCTTTACCTTTTTTATAGCGTAATCGTACTACACGTATGTGTTCGCATAAGTACGTATCTCCCTTTAACGAAGGTACGATACAGAGGAGATAATACTACCTTGTGGAATAGACGAGCAGCAACTTGGCGTACATCCTTACGCCGGAAGGCAGCCGCGGACACACTGGACTTACCTGAAAACAATAAATAAAGAGATCTAAGTATAAGATACGAGGGAAAGGCGAGGCGAAGTTGTCCCTGTGCTTAATTAATTACGCATTTCGCCAAGAAGACGTGTGGGGAAGTGGAAATATAGCTCCGCCATTCTTGATTTCGTGGCTCAATGTGTGTACATCCACTCCTTTAGCTGCACATTAATTTCAACATTCAGAAATAAAACCCAGGTTTCATCACCTGTTACTCGTGCGATGTAATTGAGAAATTCGCCATCTTTGTGATATCGCTCTAGAAGTCAAAGCCGAAGTCGTTTTGCGCACACTGCAGAGCACTTTCGGAACACATATTGCGCAAAACTTATGATGATAGCCTAACCTAACGGTGATAATCTCGTACATAACAGTGCGTGAAATTTGTGGAAATTCATATGAAATTTCTGATATTGTGAAGCGTCTTATTTCACAAATTTTTTAATCACTCACTACAGACGGCCGGCCGACCACATTGCTCTTCAACGTGAACATCTGTTCGCCCGTCCTTGAACAGACAGAAAAGTAGGCGGTTAGTTCTTGCCATAAACAATTCCCCACTGAAATTTCAACAGGATTTATATTAATAGTACTTAACAACGTGGTATTACATAATTCCGCCAAAAATGAGCACTGAACATTGCTGCCGAGTACTTGGCACTACAGTTTCGTGTCCTGGAGATCCCAGGTTCAAATCTCGGCCCAGGATAGGGCTATGCCGACTTCAGGGATATAGTGGTTTTAGCCTAGCACCTCAGACATATGCGGCCATGACACGCCTTTTCTTTCGCGTGTCATACATTTATTTATTTTCGGATTATCAAACGACGGTATCAGTCGCTCAGTCATGTGATCAGAGGATAATGAATTGAAAATTACAAAGAAGGAAGCGGTGTTGGCCTAATCTGAGACCTAGCAATGATTCTAGCTCACAGAACAAAACTTGGAATGATTTCATGATTGGTACATTGATTTAGCTAAACTGGATCAATTTACTGGGGTTATTTGGAGTGGTGATATACGGCAAAGGGCTAATTAAAAATCAATAATCTTAATAACAAACCGCTTAACGAGGACCCACTTCTGAACGTGAATGTCAAATCAGAGACGGTATTTCCTTGTCGAGTACAGCTCAAAGTTAGAAAACGCACAAAATCAAACACGACTGGAGGCGAGACGTTACGAAGCTGACGAAGATAAAGTCATGGAATCTGACAAGAGAAAGACAACAGAGCAGGGTTTTGTTTTTCATGACCATTAGGAACACAACGCTAATTGCATTTGAAGGCAAGCGTAAGGTAAAACTCTCCATGTGCGTAATTAGGAACCTCGAAATTACTGTGTATAGATCAATGTAGTATTAGCTTCGACAGTAGATGAACTACGTTGTCAATTTCATGCTTCGGCTGTTCTTACCCCAGTACTTGTTGACTATGAGGTTGCGATCATCCAGTAACCGGTTTGGTACTTGCCGACGAACTGAGCCTCGGGCGATCAGCCTACAGCAAATCATAATAATAATTTTTTTTATTTATCATTTATTAGCAATCTGAATTTGCATTCTTTGAGCTAATGTGCTGTCATGTACAATAATTATTCTATTGTACTAAGTTGGCTTGAAGAGCTGTAATCCATCGATTACGCCTCAGTTTTCCTGGAGGTCGTTTGGCCAAGTTCGTCTTAGTCTTCTGTATTGTGTAGGTTGAAGGAGAGCTTCTATTGCGTTGTTGGGGTGAGATTCCAGTTTCTGATAATATTTTTGGATTCTGTCTGTCATTACGGTTCTTACATATGGGATCTTGAGGTCGGTGTGAAGAGTTTGGTTTGACACGTACCAAAGTGCGTTAACTACGGCTCTAAGTATTTTGGATTGACTTCGTTGGATGATTGTTA
>NW_019743148.1:1776305-1787881 GCF_002891405.2 Cryptotermes secundus | reverse complement strand
GTGTCTGGAGTCCAGAAGAGACACTTCTGTGGAAACGCCAGAATAGACCGTTGCATAATAAACAACAATTGCTCTACTGTAGTTCTAACAGGAATCTCCACGGTTACGACGAATACGCGAAGGTTCCCACAGAGACAACGCGATAACAATGGGTTATTGCGTAGGAAACGCGGAGCCAACAATGCAACGTCTCCACCGCTATAACAGAGGGTTCGTTACCTAGCAGCGGCCAAGGATAAATAGCCCAGCTTCGACACGAAGCCAGCGAGTCTCGGATCAGTCTTCGAAGAATTGAGTCTCGGAACAGGCCTCGAAGAAGAAGCTTCGGAATATCCGTCTGGGTCCAGCATCGCCGGAATATTGTGAGCAGTGATTGTAACACTGCAAGTGAAAATGCCTGTAAAGTGTGTGTAAGTGAGCGAAGGAAATAAACTCGCTATATCAAACCACGGCGTGAACTTATTTGTGGCGTGACACACAAACACGCTACATTATATTAGCTATTCGGTGGCATTGGTGTACTGTGGAGTGTGCCTGTCGAAAGCCAAATTGGTGATTAGGGATCCAGTCATTTGGATTGGCGTCGTGATTAATTCTACTGAGGATAAGCTTTTCAAGAAGTTTCGATATTATGGGTAACAAGCTAATTGGACGGTAGCTTGTTACGTCAGACAACAATAAATGAGCTAAAGAAAATCACTGCCGGTCACGGTAGCTCAGCGGTCCTTCGCTCGCTTGGAAACCGGGATCGTGGGCTCGAATCCCACCTAGAGCACGGATGTTTGGTTTGTGTGTGTGCGTTTTTCTGTGTTTGTGTACAGGTCGCCTTACGACGAATCACCAGCCCAAGGAGTCCTACCGAATGTGTAAGATCTAGAAAAACCGAAGTGAACGGAGAAGTTCATGGGGGTAGGCCTAGGCCCACTGGGGCTGTAGCGCCAAGGGAAAAAAAATCACAAATTAACAAGTTCATTTCTTTTTGCTGGCTATGCTTCTGAGGAGAGCGGTTGTGTCCTGTTGGCTGGCTGTAAATGCTGTAGTGCTTATAGTTGTAGTGAGATATATTTACACCAAGGTTTTGAAACTTTTCTCCTTTTGGCCTATGGGCAACTAAGACCTGAGAAAAAACACAGTATGAAGCTTCTATAAAATTTCAATAAAATAATTAAATTACAAATAACTTTTAACCTTATTCCCCTATATTAAGACATTTTTCACGGCCTATTTACACATAAAAATATCTACCACATGTTATTTTCTGACGCATCATTACTCGTATTTACAAGCGAACCTCTCAATTAATGGGGCAACAGAACTTTCAACACTCCTAGGCACTGGACACAGGTTCGACTCTGACCATGAACTATGCGATCATGGAACAATTAAGAAATTATTACGAATATTTTAAAATTTTTAAAGGCACAAAAAAAGAAGACTCCTTCAGACGGCACCAAAATGCATGGGGGCATATGGTTAGGTATCCGTAATATACACTATAATTCCTTCTAAATTAAATAGATAATGAAGCCATAGAATATTCCTCCATATTTCGCCACCAGCATTAGGGATCAACTGTTCACATAACGGAAATGAGGCAAACACCCTGAATATCCTACAGATGGTTTAAAGCATATACGTATACGTGGTATTCTAGGCCCAATAAATACAGTTTTTAGAAAACTGAGTTCAGTGGCTCGCTTACATAATATACCTTAATTCTTTCTCCTATTACTAAAATAATTCAACTTACTTAATAATTATATGTGTGCAGAATATTCGTGGCATGTTTAACAAATAAGGGCACGCAACAACTCAAGACTGACGTAAGCTTACATACCATATTTCCGTTTTAAACCATCAACATATCCAACTGTGACCCCAAAACACCTGCGGGGGGGGGGATGATGCAATATTTTAGTGGAAACACTGTAAGACAAGAAACACATGCCTAGATATGAGGCTAGTATTAAAAATAATCTTCAAGAAATAGGCTGAGGGTGGGAAGGAGACTCAGCTGGCTCAGGATGGGACACGATGCGGGATACTGTGAACACGACAATGAACTTTGGGGAGCCATACGAGGTGGGGAATGTTTTGACCAGCTGAGCGCCGATTATCTTGTTAAGCAGATACTGTGCTCCACATGGGAGTTTAGGAATGAAGAAAGAGGGAGTGGGTCAGTCGGTACAATGACTAGGATCCGAACTGGATGACAAGAATAGGGTTCAATTCTCGGCAAGGGCAAAAGATGTCTTCCCTTCATAAAGTGAAACGGGCACAGGGACAAAGCGAAAAGGGCGACATGCTGATCACTCACCTCAAAGTAGTAAAAAAATAAAGGTATCCTTGAAACAGGCTGAGGCCCATAGGGTTGTGAGACGTCGAGGATCCCACATTTTCTAGACAATCGGCTCACAGATGGCGGTAAGGTTGTCAGCCTTACACGCCTGCAGCCCTTTACCCCCAGGAAAATTTTTAATTAATTCCTGGTACTCATTTCTGTTAGAGGCTGAGTCGACCCCAGGGCCATAGTGCGGCCGGGAAGATTTGATCAATTTAAAAAATCCACCTCATCGGAATTCGCTCTCGCGACCTTCCGGCTCGTAGCATAGTGCCTCAACCAACTACGCTACCGTGTCCCCCAAAGTAGTACTGAGGTTAAGAATAGTGGAAGAATACCTCTACTCCCCTTACGTCTTCATCGCGAAGTGCTCAATTAATTAAGAACACGGACAACTTTACCCTTTACCCATACCATGAAGGGTGAAGTGAGATCCCGTCATTCTAAAGACATAAAGATGTGGTGCGGAACGGGCTTCATTAAGCTGTGCTTGCAGCTCCCATGAGCAAATGAACATCTCGCTGAGCAGGAACTGCGCTGTGGCGCCGGTACTGCAACTTACGCACAGCACGCAGTCTCATCCACTCAGCGCTACACTACTTCGCAACTGGAAATCGTAAATGTGGCGAGGGCAGCATTCCCAGCGTCACTGGAAGTTATTCTCGTATTCAACTATCAGGGCAGTCGATAAATTATATTACAAAATTGTCGAAATTCATGATCAACGTTATTTAAAAAAAATAACAATGATCAGAACTTTTAAACACAATCCTATTACTTGGTTTTTAATTATAAAATCTCTGCTTTAAAAAACTGACCGTGTCTGTTGACAATTTTAGCGCCTTCTTCGGTGTGCCGTGAGTTGAAAGAGACGGAAAAACACTGTCTTACTAACTAGGGCACGAAATGCTAATAAAAATGAAAGGCAGGAGCAATTTGCACAATTGCACTAAAACACCTGTTCGTTTGAATCAACGTACGCAGCAAACAGACTGACAGGACATGAACACATTCTCGTTACGGAAACCTAAAATTTAGCCAGCAGTTATGTGCAATATCGTCCATGCAAAATAATTGTTAAGACGCTAACAGTCGCGAAATTCCCAAGAACTTGTACTGAGTTACCCGAAGCCGGAAATACCCTCATAGCTCAAATGTTTACTATTATCCTCACAACCATTCCTATGTTTCCGAAACTGCCCTTTTCTTTCAGGCTTCCCGATAAAAATGACGTTATTTCTCAAGTCCCCGCCGCCGTCTCAATGTCTCCACATTGTCTGGTGAAGATTCTTCTGGGATGTGGCGTCGTGTAGGTATTNCTCGTTACGGAAACCTAAAATTTAGCCAGCAGTTATGTGCAATATCGTCCATGCAAAATAATTGTTAAGACGCTAACAGTCGCGAAATTCCCAAGAACTTGTACTGAGTTACCCGAAGCCGGAAATACCCTCATAGCTCAAATGTTTAATATTATCCTCACAACCATTCATTCCTATGTTTCCGAAACTGCCCTTTTCTTTCAGGCTTCCCCATAAATATGACGTTATTTCTCGAAGTCCCCGCCGCCGTCTCAATGTCTCCACATTGTATGGTGAAGATTCTTCTGGGATGTAGCGTCGTGTAGGTATTGTGTTAAGCGACGTTTCGGAGGAACGTATCGCCTCCATCATCAGGGTAGAAGAAAATAAAAAGAAATTCACTAGCGAACCAGCGTGAGCAGGTGCAAACAGACTGACTCAGTCGAACCAGCGTGAGCAGGTGCAAACAGACTGACTCAGTCGAACCAGCGTGAGCAAGTGCAAAACAGACTGAGTTAGTCGAACCAGCGTGAGCAGGTGCAAACAGACTGAGTCAGTCGAACCAGCGTGAGCAAGTACAAACAGACTGAGTCAGTCGAATCAGCGTGAGCAAGGGCAAACAGACTGACTCAGTCGAACCAGCGTGAGCAAGTGCAAAACAGTGTGACTCAGTCGAACCAGCGTGAGCAGGTGCAAACAGACTGATTCCGTCGAACCAGAGTGAGCAAGTGCAAACAGACTGAGTCAGTCGAACCAGCGTGAGCAGGTGCAGACTGATTCAGTCTATTTGCACCTGCCCACGCTGGTTTGCTCGCGGATTTCTTCTTTTTCTTTTCTTCTACCCTGAAGATGGATGCGATACGTTCCCTCCGAAACGTCGGTTAACAAAATGTTTATACGGCGCCACATCCCAAAAGACTGCTTTCGTCATAGTCACCGCCGTGAAAACCTCAAATCTTACATCCTCTATCTTCTTTCGTCAGATCTAATTACTCTCTTTTATACGTCATTCTCAGATATTCTAAATCCGTCTTCTTCCACTGTGGTAAAATACGAGTGCAGTTCCATGCATTTCAATCTTTCAGATTTCAGATACGAGACGGGAAGACAAAAGATTCTGAAATGAATGATAGCACAGGCATTCGTTAATCTAAACTGCTCTTAACTTAATCGTGAATGTAACCATACTCTGTCACTGCCGTTCACAGACCAATATACCGTAACTCTTGTCAAAAACTTTTGAAGGATTTATTAGCTACATTTGGTGTAATACGAATTTGTCCTGAATTCTAGTAAATGAATGAATTAAAACTGCAGCTACAGAAGGCCAAACGAACGTCGGTTCCGCGCTAAAATTGTCTCCAGAATTGATAGAGACCAAGTCAGCATAATTACAATGATATACACCATAAATAAAAGAGACCTGACTATCCCTGCCATAGTCGGTTCGAACAAGTTAACAAGTCAGTGCGGGAGCTGGGACACACCGGGACATATTCAGCACTTATCTCACAGGAAGCAGTAAACTTCTGCGTCACCGAGGGGAATCTCGGATGATAAAGTGGCCATATTTCATGGGCGAAAGGGACAGAGGTAATGGAAGCAAGGACGGTACGGACTGAAGTGAAACGTCGTCAAGGCAACAGACCAGAGAACGTGATTTCAATACTATTAACTTGTGCTACACTACAGCAAGACGGCTAGTCTGTACTCACGATACTGACTATATGAGAACAGACTGTGGAGAAATATTCTTACTCAACTTCCGCTCCGTTCAAAAGACTAACCCATAACTTTTCGCCCTCGTGTTGGCATGACAGCTTCAGAGGGTCCATACCTGTATATTACAAAATCAGATGTACACGAATGTACATGTTTCAGCTAAAGTGGAAAGCGAAACAATGTAATCTCATATCGCATTTGGTATTTCGCAGCTGGACTTGTATATTATATTGTTAATGTTAAGGTGATTACGAGTTTCCTGAGCTCCGCAAAGCGAATACCTCCAGTCAGCGGAATGCTTCTTTGAAAGGTAAATCACTCAGCCGTTCACGGAATTCCCAGACTTTCAAGGAACACACAGGTTCATTACTGTCTTTACAAGAACTCATTACTGAACTCCTGCGACAACCACGACGACGCCCACAAACCACATCAATGTATGATTCACTTAATATTATATTCCATCTCCGTGTACGCCTTACGTTTCTCAATTCTTGTTTTCCAACAGCTTTCTCGACTAAAATTTTCTATGCATTTCTTACGTCTCCATAATTATTACATGTCCAAATTTATATTCCTCTATTTGGTCTCTCCAATATGGACTGCTTTAGTGTATAAATTACGAAAATCCGCATTATGTAATGCAGCTTTCAACATTTTCGTGTCACTTCTCTCCGGCAAATCTCTGTGCACAAGACTTCCATCTCACTCACTCTATGCTCTTCTTTCAGAATGATACATTCAATTCAAGTCCATGCGCTATAAAACCACTAAAAACTGGACGATTTAGAGAAGCAGAAACACGGATAGGGCGTTTACCTCTGGTGTGAGAAACAAGAAACTCCCACCCAGCTGTTGCTACATCATCTAATACGCCTTGAAAACTTGCCAACTAAAAGCAGAGGTAGAAGGAGAGCCTAATATTAAAACACAACTTGGCAATATCATCAGAGGTGCAAAGATAAAGTCGTCCCTATACTTATGAAGACGTAAATAGAAGAACATCACCTGTTTTCTATTGGGCAAGGGGACCTGAGTCATCAACGTCACGCCCCGCGTGCTTCATGTCGCGCGCCCACTAGGCAACGGGCTGGCTCACGGGTGAAAACAAAAATCCGTCCCTTGTGAGACCTGAACCCAAGTCATCAAACAATAGCCAGTCATTACAGCGATTAAACTCTTCTGTAAATGCACGGTGAATGTTCAGGTCAGAAGTACTGCAACTTATGGCTGAGCTACAAGAGTGAGTACTCAGACTGGGCCTTGGGTACTCAACAGCGTCTAACTCACACTGTAGAGTTCCTTGGCTGTAATACCCACGGTTTCTTACAAGTTCAGATGGCCACTGCAGGAGTGCTTTCAAACCGGAAAATACTGGTATCTGTGCGTTCTTTGCACGAAGTGAAATGAACATATGGATGGCGGTGCCTCTCCGCAAATGTGTAAGTTTAGCATCCGACACGTCTGAACAGGTTTCAACGAAATTTGATACTGAAGTCTACACAAGAAGTTTCAGTAAAATGTACCTCCGAAGTTAAAACTGCAAGTAATCTAATTTCTCTGAAGCATTCATCGGCATTTTGGAACGTGTAGAGTGTGGGACTGTATTGCGAATAGGTTTGCGGCAACACAACTGTTATGTACTCGTACCGTAAGTAGGCATAAAGACTAATGAAGCACGCAACACAACAAGCATAGAGTTCGATAATTAATAATTAATACACCACCTTAATGTACTATCGTACTGTTACCGATAAGGTAAAAGGTTGCCCTGTACTCAACGAATTAAGCACTACGCCATGAAGGCTTATGGGGGAGAGGATGTATAGATCCATATTTTCTTGACTTCGGCACTACCTTGTGGGAGTGATCAGCTTCATGCCCCGGCCGCTTTACCCCTGGGGAAAGAGCACCGGTACCCATTGGATAGGAGGTTGTGTGGGCCCCAGAGCCGGTCTACACCGTCTGGACGATATGGAGAAAAGAAAATTCTGACCCCTCGGTCGCCCAGCCCGTAGGCAGTCGCTATTCAACCAATGTTACTGATATGTTTTTTTCAAGTACATTAATCATGGTTCAGCAAACCACATTTATAATACGTGACACAGACATTTGTAGCGTTAGTGAAAGATACAGTTTCAGTTAATAACCAAGAGTATTATTCATTCATTTAATTATCAATGGCTCTACAGCCCTTTGTTGGGCACTGGCCGTTTTATTCAGTTTCGTAATCCTATACAAAGTCGGTAGGACTCCTTGGACGGAGGATCAGCCCGTCACAAGGCCGTCACCTACACATAGGACAGCAAAAGCACAGAACACACGAAGAGATCCATGCTTCAAGCGGGATTCGAACCAATGACCACAGCCTTCAAGCGGGCGAAGACAATTCATGTTTTAAACCGCGCGGCCACAGTGCTCGGCCAAGACTACCATACAGTACGACGAAGCTAAACAACCAGTGGTTAAATGATTTTCCACGCCTGTGTTCCGGTGAACGCAATTAGCGTAGCACACAGTGAAGCCTCGTAAAGGGATACCCACTCACTTTCAAAATGACGACGAAAGCTATCTTTTTATTTAACGTCAAAGGTCAAGCTTTCTAACACAGAGAACTAGAGGCTTAATTGCTTTATAAACGAATTACAAAGAACGGACACAAAAACTTTTCTCTGTTTATACTCTGGGTGTTTCTTTTCTCCAGGCAGAGAGTGGCAAATGCAAAGTGCTGCGTGAACCGTCGCCATACTTCACCTTACGCTGTTGGGAGAACGCAAGTGGAAAAACAATTGGAACAACTTCCGTTCTGACTGACAGGTCGTAAGTCGATCTGGTCGTATGTCGGGCATATATTTATTTACAGTATTCTTTAGCCTTTATAATCTTTTTATCATCTTTATAATTTATTTTTAAAAACTTTTACATTTTAATCATCTTTTATTTTTAATTTTTTTGTGGTCGTAAGTCGACGAACAAGTGTATACAGCTTTTTACTTCGGTAGAACATATTCAGGTAGTTCTCTTACATTCTTACAAATCGAGGTACTGAAAGAAAGAAAGAAAGAAAGAAAGAAAGAAAGAAAGAAAGAGAGAAAAATGAAGAACGAAAGAAAGAGAGAAAGAAGGAAAGAGAGAAACAAACAGAGAAAGCGAAAAAGGAAGGGAAAGAACAAGAAAGAGAGAAAGCGAGAGAAAGAAAGACAAGAAAAAGAAAGACTTGTGGACCACTGAAGTAAATACACGGAAATTCAGAACTAATGACATACAAAAATAAGATCTGCTTCACTACTGGGTGGTTAATGGCACCGTCAGTATCTCAGAAGAGGCAATATGGCGTCGAATGGTAGTACGAAGGAGAATAATAAATTGGAGAACACAGGTAATGAAAACGTTGTGGCCTAACAGGAAAACTATCCCGAGATATGCGTGAAGGGACTGAGCAAATTCACAGACAACTTCTAAATATAGCTCGTGTCCCGGCCGAAATTCGAACAAGGCACTTCTCGCATGCAAGTCAGAAGCATCAACGCTTACGTATTCTGTTTAGATGAGAGTAAAAATCTTAAACCTACCATAAAACAGTACGTATTATCAAAAATTCTGCTAAAACACATGAAAGTTTCACAACTGCGGGGTTTATTATGCACCATCCCGTCAGTGCTCACAGATGGGAGCAATTCTGCCTGAAACATTAAGCCCCATCGCGTTTCTGTAGAGTTATGGAGAATATCTGGTTCAGGGCAGATGAGGTAAACGGCATTACAGCAGGAGGAAGTTCTAACTTACGCAATCACAAGTGACCACTCTCCTGGAATGAAAATCCAACGTTATTTCATTACTCGATATAACAACTTACGTCATAAAACACGTGCCCGAGTGGATATCCTTATACAGTGCGTTCAGTCAAGGAGGAAACTTCGCAACACCGCTGAACCAGCCCAACATTCCTCACAGATTGCTGCTGTAACTGCTGATAGCAGAATGAGTCATTAGCGCTGATAAACGCGTGCCGTTACAGGGAACAAGTCCTCCGGGAGGGACTTTAAGCTGTGTGTCCCGTGTCGTAAGTTTACGGCACGTAAAAGAACCTCATATCTCCAAAGGAGATCACTGAGCCAAATTCCAGGACGCTTCCCGCCCGTCTCTAAGGCCTCTGATAGATGGGGGAAGCATTACAGACACCGCCAAGCAAGTGGCAGAACTCGCTTGCTCGGCGGAACTGATGGTATGCACCATTATCGGTAGGGTATAGAGACTGGTAGAATATCATAGAGGGAAGCACAACGGACCAATACTGGTCTAAGTGCATGGGGAAACCCACCCTTTCCAAAAACTAACTAACTACAGCTACAGTTACAGCAGCAATCTGTGAGGAATATTGGGCCCAGTCAACGGTGTTGCGAAGATTCCTCCTTGATTGAACACTTTGTATAACACTGCAGCCATACTCAGAACATCCTGCTTATGCATAACCGTATTTCATAAAGAATTTACAAACTCCGATGTAACTGAAGGCGTACGAAACACATATATGGGTTCAATACATGGTAATTATAAAAACAAAAGGTAAAGCTAACCCTGTTAACAGGCCGTGGAGGCCCATAGGGCTGTGAGACGTCGAGGCTCCAAAATTTAATAGACAATCGACTCACAGATGCCGGTGAGGTTGTCAGCCTTATGGGCCGGCCGCTCTTTACCCCCAGGAAGATTCCTGGTACTTATTTCTGTTAGAGGCTGAGTCGACACGAGGACTATAGTGCGGCTCGAAGGATTAGATAAATTTAAAAAAAATCCAATGACCTCATCGGGAATCGAACCCTCCAACTTCCGGCTTGTAGCATAGTGCCTCAACCAAGTACGCTACGGCGTGCCCCACATGGTAATTATGACTGCACGAATTATCGACAGATGGTTCACAGGGTTAAGTCTCCGCTGATTAGTTAGGTCTTAGCACCATGACAAAAGTATTATCGCCTACGTTATAAGACGTGAAACATGACAATATAATGCAACATAAGGAGATACGAAGGTGTGAATTTACACATAACAAAACCATTTATCGCTTTCAAATAATCAGATGACGCAACAAACATAATGCACTCATTCCATTCACCTTAACGCTCCGGTGAAAATGTAAGTTTGAATGTAAGCTGAGGGGTCGGAGTTGAGTTCCGGTAGGATCAACAATTTTTGCCTTTTCCCACGTCATCAAGACCATCTCTGATCCCCACCCATCTTCCTATCCAATGGGTACAGGGGGCTGTTTCACAGGGGATAAAGCGGCCGGGGCGTGCAGCTGACCATTCACCTCCAACTAGTCCCGAGGTCAAGAAAATATGGATCTATACATCCACTTCCCCATATGCCTTCATGGCGTAGTGCTGAATTAGTTAAGCCCAGGGACAACATCACAACTTTACTATACCGCCACATATTGCGATTTCGATAGTTCACGATCAGGTGGATAATACATAAACACAGTGACTGAAATTAAAGTTAAAGATATTTTTTTTATTGTTATTATTTATTAACAATCAGAATTACGTACATTCTATAGGTTAATGGTTTCGCTAAGGACTATTACATGTCATGCGATGAAAATGTCCATAGACATTACCTCTTCAGAAGTTGATTTGTTTTATATCAGGTCATTTGGCCATTTCCTTTTTAGTCTTCTATTGTTGATTGGCTCCCTGAGTGGTTGCAATAGTTCGTTCTCGTGGGTTTCAATTTTGCTCATGTGTTGGCGGCTTCTGTCCAGGATGATTTCTTTCACGAATTTTAATAAAGATAGTTAAGATGGATTTCTTTAAAACAGATTCATTTTTCAAGTCAAGATATGTGCTTGAAATTTTAATTTGCAGAGTGTGGAATGACAACACTATCTCGGAACTGTAATTCCAGGGAATTTGTGCGTCGTTTTATGACTATCGTGGGCAGCTGCAAGAAGAAATTACGAATAAGGGAACTGTCCATATGTTAATATTGAACTTCTGATCCACGAAGAAAGAGATGAAGATGGCTTACCACTGACTTTAAAATATTATTACACTTGCGGCGAAATGGCCAGGGTTACTCAACTTGATTGGATCTAAATATATGCCTTCAAATTAGGAAATTTCCCCTGGGCTCAGGGCACTTAGCACGACGCTACCATCCAAGCAAACCGAAATGCAAAGTGACGTTTCTAGCTTGCAGTTGCGACCACTCCGCCA